>NW_028279160.1:0-268407 GCF_059751315.1 Micrasema longulum
TCACGCGATCTCTTAGAGTACTGCTTTCAATCATCCTCGGGGTTATGATTTCAATAAAAGCGAAACTTTTATCTGATTTTTTTTTTTTAATATTTTATTTTCACCATTCAGTAAGAGTTTCCAATCTATGGCAGGCATCCAATCAATTTCTTTAAAAAACGAAGTTTGAAAATGAAATGTGATCATCGTGATTATGATAAAAGTTGTATGGAGAAATTAAAAAAAACACTAATAACCCATTTTTTAAACATTAAATTAATTAAAATAGAAGAGAAACTCCACAAGCGTTTATTATAGTTCAATAAATCATAAAATAGAGACTCTTTTTTTTCAGTGTATGTCAACAGTGGACAGCTGACAACTAACTAGCAAACCGGGTTTTTGCTGGCTCGCGGTGTTTGCAAACCGCCCCCGCCCGTTCGCTGAATTTTTAACGTCAACTTTAACATTTCGTGTTGTACATTTGTGTACACAATAATGAAAATTGAACAATTATTTTTTCCACACGCAGCACTTTTACAAGTTGACCTAAATTGCTGACACGGAATGAAAGTCACAGTGTGAGCTTTATTATTTCCTGTCACCGGTGATTTTTTTCTTTGTCGCGCTTTTGTTAACCGTAATTTAAGCTGTCCCCATTTTGTTGATCAATCTTCCAGTGGTCTTGCAAAAAAGTGAAAAATATCCAAAGTTTATTTGAGTATTTTCTTCCTTTTTTCTTTTTCAGCCTTTTTCTCTCCACTTCTGAACAAAGGTCTTTTCCTTACGCCTCCACTCCTTTCTATCATCCGCTTTTGCCATGTTCCACCGGATAACGAGGCAATGTCGTCGACCCATCTTTTCCGTGGCCTTCTAACACCTCTTTTGTTTGCCCATGGTCTCCACATTATTGTTGTGGGTGTATTTATAAATTATTTTAATAATTTCATATTTTATTTAAAAATGTTATATTAAAAAGTTTTGAATAAAACTCCCGTTGATCCCTTTTTCTCTTACATCACTTCAGATTTCATACATTAATACTATTATTTTCAATCAAATTTCTCTTCTGAATTTTGTTTTACTCATAAAATCGCTTTAATGAAATTTTATCGACTACTTTTGGTTTAAAATCTTCTTCTTATATTACTTTTTCAAATTTTAAAGATTACTTGCTATACCTGTTATTCTTTCTTTTTTCTCTGTTGCATTGACATGTTTTTATACTTTAAAACTACATTTAATTACTTATATTATATTTGTATATAAAATCAATATATTGCTGCTCTTACTATAATGTGCAATTAATTTTAAAGATTTTTTTTAAATTTACTGTCTTATATTTCACTTAAAGATTCTTCTCATCGTTTCATTGAATCCCTTAAAATATGAATTGAAGAAATATAGATGTTCAAATATGGGCCGAATGATGAATGTTACACAGTGTGTAAAGTGGCCACTTAAACCAGCCATCGATAGGTCATAAGCCCTGTAGATGCCTAGACTTCTCTTAAATGTTCTTCATCTCTGTTGTAATATGTTAATATAAACAGCTCCCCAGGGAGTTGAATCCTGTCCTGGTCTACAAAAGTTTGGACACACTCAAAATATCGTTGATTTCTTTAGTCTATAAAAAAATAATAAAATAAATTCAAACCTAAAGCAATTTAAGGTAAAACACGAAGCGTTTTTAATTAAATCATTTAAATATAAGTCGGCCTCGTGGTCTAGTGGTCAGCGCATTTGCCTACCATGCAAGAGGTCTTGGATTCGTTTCCCGATATGGTTAACATGAAATATTCATTTAATAATGTGTTTAAACACAAGGGTATTTCAAAGTCTCTGGGACATCTAAAACGTAAAACTTTATTATCTTACCTTCAAGTGGCAAGAATTACTAAGATACGTTCCGATTTGTATATTAATGTAGTACCCTATGCACCATTAGATGCGGAAAGGAAATGATGATGAAATATTGTGATTTTAAGTGGTGTTTCACAAATTTTTCTTTTTTATTTGCTACCGAGGCAAATTTTTAATAAGTTTTATGGTACATAGAAAAAAATGTTTAAGAAAATCTTAGCAACAAAACATTACCCAATCTTGGTTGAAATTATTCTATTTGAAAAGGATTATTGTTTTTTTTATTTAAATGCTTAAAACTCCCTTTACCATTTTGCTACTGGTGGTCTAAAATATAAAATGAATTAGAAGTTTTTGTAATTAGGTTGTATAGAACATGCATTACAATGAATGCAATTATCATAAAAATGCAGATTTGTCTTAGATACATTTTATATTTACATAAATAATTATGTATACGTCTTTTGCTTTGCATTTTGGGGGTTTGACCAGAAAAGATAATTTCCAGTTTCTATTTAGAATTCTTGCAGAAAAAGCTTTTAGGGGCTGCTTTGTCGTGGAAGTTTGTTCTTTAACGACGAAAAACTCAACGTTTAACTTAATGTAAATTCATTCACTTTTATCGGCGAGATTCGCTTACTCAACCTGCGCCTCCGGGTGCTATAAATAAGACGTTCCTATTCAAAAGTCGCGCCAAGTTTAGTTCGATTTAGAAACCTCGGGCTTAAATGAGAATATTGATGAGTTCCTAACCCCTGAAGCTGTGTCACTTAATTTCATTCCAAAATAAAGATGCTTTTTGTACCGCAACAAGCTGAAAAATTCAAACTCAGCGGCGAATAAAAAAGAATACCCTCAGTAAATAAATAAAAAATAAAAAAATTGCATGCAGGCATGTTTGATGGTTCAAGTGATCACTTTAAACACTGTTTACTTTTCTGATAAATGATTGAAAGTTTTATGAATATACAAATAATAACAATTATTATTATTATTATTATTTTATTTTATTCCAGTATTATATATTAGAAAACCAACCTGTTCAGAGAGTTGATACCGTACGCGATCTGGGTGTTATTCTTGATAGCAAACTTACATTTGAGAATCACTTCGATGACATACTGACCCGTGCACATAAAAACCTTGGTTTTGTACTTCGTACATATCAGGTATTTAAAGATATCGCGTGTATTAAAATGGTCTACTTTGCTCATGTTCGCAGTTTGCTCGAGTATGCCTCTTCTGTTTGGTCTCCACAATATGTCACACATAAAGGAAAGTTCGAGAAAATTCAATGGACATTTCTTAGACATTTATTTATTTATTTATTAACGGACATTGTCCATGTATACAATTTATAAGGTTAAAATATTATAATAAAAGAATAGTTTAAAACATTTAAAAAAAAAAAGAAGCATTGACAAACATAAGGGACATCGAGACAAGATCTGGACTATTAATTTAGTGCTCGTTTAAATCGTTGTAAACTTAAACCAAAAAAGTCCAGATCTTGTCTTGAGTTAACAATACGACAAAGACGGGTCATTGGAGAATTTAGGCCATAGTTTGTTCTATGCTGATCGATGAACAGTACTTTATTGCTTCTCAATCTACGAGTCGGAATATTGAATTTTACTTGTCCCAGTAATGATGGAACATCGATTATACCATTTAGTATGCCGAACATATATATGGAGTCAATATTAGTTCTACGTTTTTGTAGACTAGAAATATTTAACATTGACTCTATTTCAGCATAAGAATAATTATCTCTCTCTAGTCTGAGCATCTACGCTATTTTTCGAAGCAAGCGATGTTGGACTGATTCAATGTGATTTATGCGATTGACATAGAATGGAGACCAGACCACGGAGGCATAATCTAGAAGAGGGCGAACAGTTGAGCAATAAAGAGTTTTGATTGTACGGACATGAGTAAAATCCGAGGATATTCTGTTAATGAAGCCATTTTAACTGGAGATGCAGGTATACCGAGCTCAATTATATGTCTTCCTGCAAAAAACACCACTGGCTTACTTTAGAAGATCGCCGTCTACTGTTGGACATGGGGGTGCTTCATGACATACTTGTGGACGCCTTGATAGTCCGGCTCTTTTGTCGGAATTATCATTAAATGTCCCCGGCTACCGCACCCGTCACACGTCGAGCTCTCTATTTCATGTGCCAGCAGTTCGTACGAACTATGCTCAAAACTCTCCACTTATACGTTTTGCTAGTGAATATAATTTGAACTTTCTCCTTATTGATCGATTTGATTGTAAAAAAATAACATTTAAAATGCGCGTCATAAAACATACTTTTTTGTCTTATACTTAGTTTCAATAATAAAGTCTCATTTTATCTTGTTTTATTTTATTTTATTATATTTTATCTCTAATTCTTAATATTTAATTTATATTTATGTTTTCGAAACTTGACACTTGTGCATTATTTACACACATGTCCACCCTCATTCCAATATAACACCCACTCACCCACCTCACACAAACACACTAGTATGTATTGTACATGTATTTAATGTATTTCTGTGGATATCTGTCATTGGTTTTATTCTCTGTATATTTTATTTGTTATATTTTTGTTACATGTATTACTGTTGATATTCCCTATAAATATTTTTTTTTTAAAATGGCAGAGCCAATTCTACTATATAAACATGAACAAAATTATAAACATAACCATAAACATAAATAGAAATATAAACATAAATATAACAATAAACATAAATATAAACATAAAATAAAATTTTAGATTTGCAGCACTTATGGTGGTCTTAGCATATCGTGCCATTGTTCGAACAACGGTGAATGGATCCACTCTGCAGTGGCTTAGAGAATTTCGTTATTAGAGCTTTTCAGGCGTTCTCATAGGCTCCAGGCTCTTTGGCGAAGTAGGGCGGTGAAGGTGTTTATTCGTCCAGCTGTAAAAATTTCAGAGGCACTGCAGTAACTAGGCAATCCGAATAATTGTCTGTATGAATTGTTATACGTGACCCTTAATTTATTCCATGCTGCTTGCGTATAGTTGTTACATAGTTCCGCTGTATACATGGACGTCAAAAACGAAGTAAATATGATTTTCTTCACTTCGTTACTGCATTGAAAGAAGCGTCTCGCTAGCATAGAGGTCCTGAAATTGATGGCTCTTCTCTGTATCTCTATGTCCTGATCATCTTTACAATCATCATTCAGTATGTGCCCTAGATATTTGACTTTTGCAGTTACCATTAAACTGTTGTTGTCTAGGAATACAGGTGGTGATGGGTGCACGAACTCAGAAAGTGACGTCTTGTGTTTTAATATAAGAAAGGCAGATTTTTTTGCATTGTATATCATATTGTGGTCTATACTTCTAATACTTCTATTCAATATTTTACTTACTCATTCTTCCGAAAATAAATTCCCGCTTCCATATTCTTTTAAAAATATTTTCCCAGTTAAACTAAAAACTCAGAATCGGAAGAAATAAGCTGGATGGGGGCTGACTTATTTTAATAATAATTAATTGTCTAATTTCTTTTATTTTATTTTTTTTTATTTTAGTTTTTGGAATTCTGACTGTATTAAAATAAAAAGTTTTTGAATTATTTATTAATTTTATTAGTATCGTTTTGAATTCGTTAAATTTTTTACTATTTTTTTAAGTATTAAATTTTTGTATTTCTTCATCTTTGTTACAATCGAGTCCAATTAATGTTATATTTTTACATTATTTTTTTTTTATAAAAAAGAAATATTTGCGTTCTTATGATTTACCCAAATATTTAATTTTGAGGGTCATTTTCAACGAGTTTTAAATAACTCACCATTAGAAAATGGGAATCGAGTTAGGGTAGAGTGGGATTCGAACCACAGACCTTTGGTACGTGAGTCCGAGGCACTAGCCACAGGACCACAACCCAATTATAGTATTAATACAGCATATATAAATATAATATTTAGCTTAAGAACAGGTATTTTTGTATCTAGGGAAGCTGCTAGGATTATTTTCTTGTAATTTGTTAATGTCAAATTTTATTTTGTTTTATTTTATATTGCAAGTACACACTTTATTTTTTTTGCTGATAAACGTCGTATTTTGGCACGGAACTTTTTTGGGTTGGTAGTTCAATACTCAACCGGCTATATTACCATTTCAAAGTATAAATAATAAGAAAAAAACAAGATAAACAATAACATAATTCAGATGATAGGTAAACAGACATAAACTTTATAAAAAATATGTATTTCTCTGAAAATCAAAAAAGATTTATAGATAATATAACTTAACAAAAAGAAATTAGTACAAAAGGTAACATAATTAAGAAGAATGGCAGTATAACAGTTAACCCTGATGATGGACGATGTAATGCGATCCGATCGTTGAGAAAGATTTGCGAAAGATACACGGCAAAATACGGCACGGAAAGACTGATGTGTGTGTTGTTTTATTTATTTCCATTTAGAATACATTTTTTAATATTTTGTGCCGGGTATGGATGGAAAAATTTCTATTCTTTTCCATAAATCATTTAATTGGTCTGATTAGTTTAATTTTTACAATATAAAAAAGAGAAAACCAATAACATGCCATTCCTTGATCTATTTTTTTTTAAATTCAGACATCTCTTTTGATGTTGTTTATCAGACAACTATTATAACAAATATATGTTAGAAACTTATATGGCCGCTCTGAGTTACGAACTAGGCAAGCGTTTGAAGATATATTTTTGGAGTTTCACTAACGTAATAAGATTTATTACTTACTTGCTCGTCAAAGCTCTAATTTTCTGAAACTTTTATTATTCTTTGATGAAGATTACGCCGCTTTTGGGATATTTTTAGAAAGCGTACCGTGGAAACAATTTTAAAGAGTGATCTTTCAAACAGTTTTTAAAATAAAAATACCACTATAATCACCATTAAAAGTTGCATAATCAGCTAAAAAAAATGTTCACTAATAAGCATTTTGATGAAAACAAATAGGGAAATATCTCATACTGCAAATACCGGTAGTAATTTAAAATTGTAAATAATGTTTTGAGTTTGTCCAAATTTTTGTAGAAAGACTGGATTCAACTCCCTAGGGAGCTGTTAATATAAACATATTACAACCGGCATGAAAAAAATTTAACAGATAGAAATATAAAAGTTTAGGCATCTACAGGGCTAACGACCTGTCATTGGCTGGTTTAAGTGGACGTTTTACACGCTATTTAACATTCCCCATTCAGTCTTTATTAAAAAATCTATATTCCTTCGACTCATCCATCTTTTGACGTTTGTAAAGTTAAAGAGCTGAAACCTTTATTGTTGTAAGGAGATTCATCTGACTGAATTAATCCACAGACAAGGCAACGCCTAAAAACAATTTTACAATTTTTAAACTTCTTCTTGGACCAGTTGGTTTAATTACAATATTTGACTTTGTTCAAATGTTAGTAGACAAAAGACTGGATTTCATCTCCTCTGAGGTCATTAAGATTAACAAATTACAACAGGGATAGATTGATGGTATTTTCCATCCCATCCATATTTTTTGAAGTGGGTCAGTGCTATTTAAGCTTCTGACGTCACTGCAACCTGTGAACATATATTGTGATGGGTCCTGGTAAATAGTTCTTAGAGATCTTAGAGCCTAGGTCTTTATTGCGTCTTGTTACTGTATAGAAGGCGATAGTTCTAATTTTGCTAAATCTCCCCCTCCAGGCCCAGATCCGTAAAGTATCTGACTATTACGTAGGGAGAAAAAAGCTCCTCACTAAGAAAACCTGTTCTTTGGATGACTGTGCAGAGTTCAAAATTTTTGGTATCTTTCGCATGTCATAAAATATCATTTATTTATTTCCTTTAGTTAGTTTATATTGCATTTTTATATTTTAATTAATATTTATATTTATTTAATTTACGATGTCCCTACTGATTTTTATATTATTATAATATATATAACATAACATTATTTAAAAAATGAAAAAGTTTTTTTTTCATTTTAATATTATTTTATCTCAACCTTACAAATCAGATTTATATCGAATAATTTTTTTTTCAGGATTTTGAGTGACGTAAACAGAGAAAAAAATCGGCCCCGTGGTGTAATGGTCAGCGCGTTAGCCTACCATACAAGAGGTCTCGGGTTCGATTCTCGACACGTGTTGAAATGAAATATTTATTTAAAAGGGTGTTTTCACGCTTATATATTTCATAGTCCCTGGACTGGTACCTGAAGCGTAAGTCTGATCATCTTACCTTCATGTTACAAAAAAAGATTAAGATACGCTGCGATTTTTGTACTAATGCAGTGCCCTATGCATCATTATGTGCGGAAAGGGAATGATGATGATGATGAAAAAGAGAAAAAGCTATAATCTTGGATTATGCTGTTATCTTCATTTATTGTTATTTACAAATAAGGATTTTTGTATCCATTTTTTAAAAATTGTATGTAATCTTTTTTGTTGTTTGTTTATTGCTGAATCAAAAAAAATAGAACCGTTCTTAAATATTCTGCAAAATATGGTGTGTATTGAGGATTTAATAAGCTCTCAGCGAACTTATTTTGAAATGTAAAAGAGCTAGGTAATATAGAAATGGTGACAATGTCTTGATAACGATTTTCCATATGCAAATTAAAGCAGATTTATAGATGGCGGGTGTTTCTCAAGTTAATATTTTAAATGATAGTTGCACCATTTTGGTTAAGTTAAATAAAAATTACATTGAAAAAATTCTTGAAACTATTGGCAGATATTTTTGTGCAACTTCTATGCTGATTGCTTTATAGAAACAGGCAACTCTAGCGTTTCGAAATATTCCCAAAGTTCGATTGAATTACAATGAAAATCAAATAACTTTGAAGTGGTTTAAATGCATTCAGAGAATTATAAAAACTTGTTTTATTTGGAATTAGAAAGGATTTTTTATTAAATGTCTTTAACTGGAGCACGGAACGTGACAGAAAAGGCATTTCCGAGAGTTTTTGTCTAAGTCCCGGCATTTATTTCTCATGGAACTTTAAACAAATTAATTTTAAATTTCAATCACTGTATTCTTATCCGTATAGATAATCAATAATATTGATTCAATTTCAACGATACGAACTGATGTTTTTTTTATATATCTGTCTGAAGATATCGTCTGTAAAATGCCTTATTTTAGAATATTTTAGTGTCTCGACAATATCGCACATATAAAATAATTAAAAAAACGAAAAAATGAACTGCGGACTACTTAATTATCTAAAACCATTTAAATTTGTAAGTAAAAATTCTTGATGGAAGTTCATTGTAATTTATTATATAAATAAAACACGAGTGATACTTTAATCCACAAATTTGGAATATCCAGTGACCGGTTTCATCACTTTCGCGACATCTTCGAGACTGGTATCTTTATTACAGAGTTAAATGTATTTATACATTACAGAGGTACGGATAGATAATTCAAAGTTATATGTAAGTAAATTAAATAAAATTATTTTTATCTTAAGGATCATTATCAATAAAATTCTTTGGGTTTACTAATGAGTTGATATAATGCTATTTTAATGAGTTTATAAACTCATTTATAAACTCGTTAAAATAGCATTATATCATTTATAAACTCATTAAAATAGTATTATATCAATAAACTCATTGAAATAGCATTATATCAACTCATTAGTTAACCCAAAGAAATTTTTTTGATAATGATCCTTAAGATAAAAATAACTTTATTTATTTTACTTAGATATAACTTTGAATAATCTATCCTTACCTCTGTTTTGTATGAATACATTTAACTCTTTAATCAAGATACCAGTCTCGAAGATGTCTCGAAAGCGATGAAACCGGTCACTGGAAATTCCAATTTTTTTTTGTATTACTCGTGTTTTATTTGTATAATAAATTCTTAATTATCGTTTATTTTTTGTAGAAAAATAACTGTAAAGGTTTGAATTATTTCAAAATTTATCAAAATAGATAAATACCTCAACACAAATTAAATGAAAGTTTCGAAAAAATAATTATGAATTCGAATCAACGTCTTTTTGCCTGAACAAAATACCAACATAAATAAATATGACAAGTTAAATAAGCTTATCGAGATGAGATAAAAGTTATTAAAAACGACGGTAAAACAACTGGATGACCACTGCTATGGTATTTTAGTAATTTAAGTGGACCTGACTTGGAAAGACGAACAGGAGTTGGCAGCTGCCAGCTAGGCCTAAGACTCGTTTGTGGAAGTCATTCCAACAAGGAAAAGCTTAACAAATTACAACAAGGATGGAGAACACCTTGAATAATAGGATGGTTGCTGAATGAGTAGTTTATGCTTTGTATATATGCCGCATGTAATGTATATGTTTGTGTATGTTTTATATGTGCGTTCATGTGTGTGTGCGTGGATGGCTCGGAATGTGCATTCGGTATTTTATTTATTTTAATATAGTACCAACGATAACCTCCATGGAAAACGCAAATGTTAACAATTATTATTTTCTCATTTGAATTTTTGGTCACATTTAATGTTAATATCTTTTGCATAATTTATGAAAACTTAATTGGTCTTTTTAGTTTAAAAAAAAAATGTTTTTAAAACTAATTATGTATGACTGCGTGTTTTCTGAATAAAATAAAAATTTAAAAAAAAAATTAAAAATAGGGGAATATGGAAGTCTACATTGATTTAAGTGAATTTAAAGGGCTGAAACCTTTATTGTTGTGAATAGATTTATCAGACTGAATTATTTCACACACTAGGCAACGCTTGAAAACAATTTTTCAATTTTTAAACTTCTTCTTGGACCAGTTGGTTTCATTGCAATATTTGAGTTTGTCTAAAATCAACAAAGGAAGAATTGAAGAAATATGTATGTTCAAACATAGGCAAAACGAAGAATGTTACACAGTGCGTAAAGTGGCCACTTAAACCAGCCAATGACAGGTCATAAGCCCTGTAAATGCCTAGACTTCCATATTCCCTTATTTAAGGTATTCTCCATCCCTGTTGTAATTTGTTGATCTTAATGACTCCCGAGGGGGTGAAATCCAGTGTTTTGTCTACGAACATTTGGACAAACACAAATATTGTAAGGAAAAGGTTATTGAATATTTTAAATACTTTCCAATTTTATTATTTTTATCTTATCCATACTTGTTCAAGTGCTTGAGGAGAATAGTAGGTAGAATGTCGTCCAATTTCATTTCTAAAATTGAAGTCCGAGAACAGACGCAGCAGCTATCTATAACTACGGTTTTGAGGGTGCAACGGTAGATAATAGCATATGAAAACCATAATCCAAGTTGACTCTTCACACCTGCTCTCGTCGTTTTAAAATGCCGTCGATGACGATCTCGTGGCTATAGCTGGCAGAACTAAGGAACGTGGGTTTGACGTGGGAGGAGGCGAGAGTTCTGGCTAGCGATAGGGTCTCCTGGACGCGTCTGGTGATGTCTGCATGCTCCACTTAGGAGTGGATGTGGAAAAAATAATAATATGTGTTGTTTCCGAAATATTACTGAATTTTTAAATTCGTTTCTTAGATTTATAAAACACGATTTTACGATTCCCTTAAGAAAACCCTTAAGATACCAAAAATCATATAAATATATGTTATTTGAAAAATTGCAGGAAAAGCAGTAAAAAAATCCAAGATTGAGCCATAAAAAAATAACGGCCATCCGACGTGAGATCGGTTATCTCAATCATAATTTTATTATGCGTCCTATTTTTTTAATATTTTTCTCAGTAGTTATAATATCACACCCCAGAATACATTCTTTAGATGATGACACATTTGTTTGCAATTTATTTGTAAAATATTTTTAACATTTTTATGATATTTTGATACATAGCTTTGTGTTTTTCAATAAAATTAATTATTATTGTGGACTTATTAAACTTTACTCATTTATAAAATATTTTTTATACGTTTTTTAATGATTCAAATATGTACGTGAATTACATAATTTAGTTTTAAATAATCATTTTATTGATTTACGAGTATAAATCTATGTTACTATTTTTTACATCTACCTCAGTTACAAATAAAAACCTGCTGACGAGCCTGTCTGTTATTGACGGGGATTTTTTTTATTTTTGTGTGCTTTTTGTTTTTTTATTTCAATGGATCAGTACCTTAAATGATTAAATACGGGAGTCCACTTTTTGCCGCTTTGAAGTCAAAAATGCAGAAATTATCGTAGTACACTATTTAATATTTTACTGTTATCTCTCATCAACTTCAGGCTGCCTGGAAGAATGACTAGACAGGTGCCACCGTTTTGTAGCAACAATTCACGGACAGTGTATACTTGTAATGCAGTATTAAATAGACTTCATGAACTCGGCAATAGTTATTCCCACGTATCTGATATATTAAGTGTAGGGTATTGTTCCTATAGAACAAACCTTTTGAACTTTTTCAAAGATGGTGAATAGTAATTATATTTATTTATTCATGCATTTCATGTACAATTTTTTGTTCACTTTGCCTAGCTTTGTGAAACAGTACTTATGATTTTCTTGTTGTTTTACTGTAGAATGTTTTATTATTTAAACTTTCTACTGAATATGCTGTATAGTTTTTAGGTTATTTTTTTTAGTATAAATCTTGTTTTTTTGGTATGATTTTTTTTTTTTTACAAATCTTGTTTTTAAAATTCATATTTTTGAAAAAAAAAAAAAATATTAAGCCAAATAATATTAGTATTATAAATGTTTGTAAAAGGCAGATTTGCCGTTAATGTTAATAAAATAAAATATGTAAACAAAACACCGATGTCTACTTTTGTCGTAAAAAATGCTGAAGTCTACATTGTTAAAATGCAAATAAAAATCAAATGAATTTTATTATCATTATCAAACCGTTGTTACTTTCATCCCCGCATTAGAGACTTCAAGAACAAAAGAACACGACCTATAAAAGGACCACAGGGCGTGGTAATATCGGTCAGTCAAGATCAGTTAGGCCAGATAACCAAGTTATTTATTTCATTTAACATAAAATAAAATTAAACCACCGTAAAATTCGTTTCTTATGTAATCAACTGGTGTAGGAGCTTAACCCTAAAAACAACCAAAATATCTTGCATATAAAAAAAAGCCTGATAAAGAAACAAAAAAAAACCCATCGAAAGTGGGAAAAAAAAATTGTTTCATTTTCATTTTTAGTAGTAATGTTTAATACGAAACATGTAAAAAATCTGAAACCTTTATCATGTGGGAGAGATTTATCCAGCTAAACCATTTCGCCTACTAGGCAACGCCTAAAAGCTTTTTTAAATATTTTTATACCTCTTATACTAATAAGTTAAATCAACAATGTTTTGAGTACGTCCAAAAATTTGTATGTAGGCTGAATTTCGTCTCTAAGGAGTTATTTAGATATAAATTAGTTGCAACAGACATGAAAACATTTTTGGGAAAGGATGATGGAAGTATACACATTAACTTTTCAAAATCAACAGTTGGAACATAAGAGTAAACAAAATGTGGATGTTTAAATAAAGCCAGAATGATAAATGTACCAGCCAACGTTAGGTCATAACCTCTTTAAATGCATAGACTTCCATATTCGCTTTTCAAAAATGTATTCCTTCTCTTATTCAACAAATGTAGGCTTAAATTACTCCTTAGGGAAAAAAATCATCAGTACACAAACCTTACGTGAAGGTAGATGATCAAACTAAGGCTTTAGGTTCCAGTCCAGGGACCATAAATTATTTTGGTGTTTGAATACTTTCTAAAATAAATTTTCTGTGTTTTTCAGCGATTTCATATCCGCTCTTATTAGCAGTGTGTAATTAGTTATTTCAATGTCTTAACAATCTATTCTTTGCATACGGGAAACATATGAGTCTCCTCGAAGTCCCACAAAGATAAGATGATAAGTCTTGCGCTTTAGGTGTGTCAACTATAAAATATTCTAGCATAAAAACACCTTTTTAAGTAAATATTTTATGTCAACTATGTCAGGAGTCGAACCCTCCCTGGTTGTTGCATGTTAGGCAAACGCGCTGACTACACACGAAGCCAACGAATATTTATTTTATAAACATCAATAAAGTAAACATTTTGAAATAAACAGCCATGTTTTTATTATGTCCAAATGCTTGTGGTCGTTTTAGCTGGATAAATCTCACCAACGTTATAAAATTTTCAGGTCTTTTACTTCACAAAAGTCAACAAATGGAATAGTTGAGGACATATGGATCTTAAATATACGTAGAATGGTGAATATTGCCAGAGTTTAAAGTGACCACTAATTTATTTATTTATTTATTATATATAAACGGCCTAAGCCAATTACAACAGTTACATCAAGAAACATAAATGCAAGAAACTGAACAAAAAGAACATAAAACTATTTAGCAAAGACAAACAAGGGCAAAACAATAATTATATACAATATATTCATAAAAACGAAAGACCTAAGTCTTCGAGCTAAACCATGCCAATCCAATTTCATCCCACACTGTTTAGTCGCGAAGAGATCTACGAAAAGCCGGAAGATCTATCCCAAAGAATTCCAAGTCGTGTGATGAATTGACTAATCTACACATTCTGGACATTAGGGCATAAAAACCAAAGTTGCTCTTAGAAGATTTTATAAATAGCAGATTTTGAGTTCTGGTGACACGGTTGGGAACATGAAAAAAAATTGATTGCAACAGAGATGGGACATCACTTATAGCATTAAGTATTTTGAAAATGCACATAAGGTCCATCACAGTTTTACGTCTCTCCAATGAAGACAGATTAAGAGATTCCTCTATTTCAAAATAGGAATAATTACCCCTTTGTAATCCGAACAACCATGCCACTTTTCTTAGAAAACGGTGTTGGACAGACTCGATATGGTCAATATGAGTCCTGTAGAATGGAGACCAAATAGGAGAAGCGTATTCTAGATGGGGTCGAACTAGAGAGCAATAAAGAGTTTTGATGGTATTAATATTTTTGAAGTCCGCCGTCACTCTATTGATAAAACCGAGAAGTTTGAGAGATTTGTTTACAATATTACCAATGTGTTCACGATAGGAAAGTTTACTATCTAAAGTAATGCCAATATCCTTTATTGACAAAACCATTGAAAAGAAAGTATATTTTAGTTTGTAGTTGAATTGTATAGGTTTTTTTCGTCGCGAGAAAGATATTATTTTATATTTATCAATGTTAAGTTGAAGACAATTGGTGTTGCACCATTCATTAAAACAATTAATATCATGTTGAAAAAGAAGACAATCATTGGGAGATTCAATAAGTTTAAGTACCTCGTTGTCATCGGCAAAAAGCCAGGATTTTGTATTTTGAAAAACATTGATAATATCATTTATAAAAATATTAAATAATAATAGAGCAAGGTGGGCTCCTTGAGGTACACCAGAGGTACAACAGTGATTAGAGAAGACAAGGAATTATTAATTTGAATCAAGTTTCACTTAGGTAAGACCTAAAAAATGATAATTAAGGATCTCTTATACCAATGGCTTGTAATTTAGCCAGAAGAATTGTGTGATTGACTTTATCGAAAGCTTTAGAAAAGTCTGTATAAAGCACATCAGCCTGAGGATTGTCTTCGAGAGCACAAGTAATAGCAGTAGTATAAGCAAACAGATTGGTTGTAGTGGATTTGGCAGCTCGAAATCCATGTTGTTGATCTATCAACACATTTTTGAATACAGGTATTATTTTTTTGTTATAATAGATTCAAATATTTTCGGAACAATAGATAACATTGATAAAGGTCTATAATTTTTGACATCAAACTTGTCACCTGACTTAAAAATAGGCCTAATATATGAAGTTTTCCAAGAATCAGGAAATGTGCCACAGGAAAGAGACATTAAAAAGTATACAAATGGGCGTGGACAGTATAAATTTGCATTTATTTAACAACAGTTCAGGAATACCATCAAGACCAATACATTTTTTCCTGGCTAATCTTTTTAAAGAATAAAATACTTCACCAATAGATATTTCACTCTTACTTAGACCTACAGTATCTATATAATTCAGGGAAGAGTTATTTAAAGCATAGGAAATATTGCTAACAGAATATACAGAAGAAAAATGATCAGCAAAAAGATCTGCAATATCTTGACTACCATTAGATATCATACTGGAAGGAATATCATACTACATACTTATGCTAATAATAAGTCATGAGCCTTGTAACTGCCTAGATTTCCATGTTTCCTTCTCAAAAATGTTTTACTTCTGTTGCAAGAAATATGGATTCGAAATAGTTTTTGATTGTCATAGATTATTTCTTGATAACTAGAAAAGAAACAACATTTGCCAGTAAAATATTGATTTTGGAGGTTACGATGTTTTGGCGATCATGGCTTGATATATATACGAATATCCGCCTCAATTCAATTGTTTGAGCGCAAATTGAAAGAACATTTAATGATTTTTGTCCAGTGTTCTCGTACAAAGAGTAAGTAATTTGTTCCCAGCGGTCGACTCGGATGGCGTGTTCCGTACATAATCGTTTTTGATTACAGCGGTAGGGCTGTAAAGGTTGTATCAAATATTTATGTAGCCTTCCTTTGCCCGCCTAAGCCAATAATGACTATGGAGCTACATATCAAACATTTACCTGGGTTTCTATTACACTTTTTGTAATAACCCGAACAGAAAAATGAGGTAATTTACCGAATTGCTTTAAATCTGCTGCTTGTTAAATAATTATTTTTTTTTTAAATCAGGTTAAATTGAAAAAACCTTTTCACGATATACATTTAAAGAACTCTGATTCACTTATTTTTTTAAAAAAATAAACCTAATTAACATTAAAATTAAACTTAAAATAATTCATGTTAAGGAAAGACATAAAAAAACTACAACGACAGCAAAATAAAATATTAAAGCTATTTTATGACCTTCCTTATCTAACACTTAAACAAAAAATCTTTGAAAATCTAAATAATTAAATGTAAATGAACATTTTCAACTAGAATATTTAAATTTTATTTATACCACTAATATTATTGTAGACAAAGAACTAAAATAAATGTTTTTTATTATATAAATAAAAGATCAGTGATACTTTATCCACAAATTCGAAATATCATCTTTGAGACTGGTATCTTTATTACGGTGTTCAGTGTATTTATTCAAAACAGAGGTAAGGATAGATAATTCAAAATTATATGAAAGTGAATTAAATAAAGTTACACAATATTATTTTTGGTATGTGTATATATATTTACATATTTATACACACACAATTCTGGGTTTTATCCCAAGGGGGAGTAGGTATATTTTTATTTATATCACTACAGAGATGGGTAGAATTTTTGTTTCAAGATTATGGATATTCGAGCGTTTACAGGGCTTATGACCTGTCATAGGTTGGGTTCAATTGGCCACTTTTATGTAGATACTACAACAAATAAAAATATACCTACTCCCCCTTGGGATAAAACCCAGAATTGTGTGTGTATAAATATGTAAATATATATACACATACCAAAAATAATATTGTGTAAACAAGATCTGGTCAAAAAATTAAGTAAAAATAAATTGCAGAGTCATCTGCAGGCGATTACTAGTAATTAATTTAACTCGGATAGAGTCTTAGCTACATAAATAAAGTAATTTGCTTTAATACTTAACCTCAATATCAAATACATAGATGGCGCTCCAAACGCGCTAGCGAAAGCTTTCCTTGTTTCATAACATATATACAAAAACCAAAAATGTCACCGATATGGATATTCGCTAATAAGCGGAATGGGGAATGTTGTAGTATCTACATAAAAGTGGCCACTTGAACCCAACCTATGACAGGTCATAAGCCCTGTAAACGCTCGAATATCCATAATCTTGAAACAAAAATTCTACCCATCTCTGTAGTGATATAAATATAAATAAAGTTATGTTTATCTTAAGGATCATTATCAAAATGTTTTCGGATTAACTGATGAGTTGTTATAATGCTATTTAAATAAGTTTAAGTATTTTATTTTAGGTGGTTTATAGTATCACTCGTCTTTTATTTATATAAAAAATAACAATGAACTACCATCAAGAATTTTCACTTACAAACTTAAATGTTTTAAACACAAAGTTTATGCTTTAAATATTAATAAAAAACTAAAACTTGAAAATAAATTAAATAAACAAGGACTTTTGTCCAATACAATTTAAAAATGTTTCAGAACAATACCACACCCAATATTGCAAAACAAGACAAAGACAATCGAGACTTATAAATCATGGACTGAAATTATACAATAAACTACCAGACAAACGAAATAAAAGACTCAAACAAACGTTTTAAAAGGCGTAATAAATATAATTGTCAACAACAGAGTATAAATAAAAAATAATATATTATTATTGTAAAATGAATGTTATAATCCATAAGGGTTAAAAAAAAATTTTAAAAAAAAACAAGCTACAAGCATCACTCACATAGCCACACAATTGATTAAAAGTGTGCCAGTAATTCATTCTTTATAATTGTCCAGAGAAAGCGAGTTAAAATAATTAATAGTTTTTTTTTTATTATGCAAATAATTAAATGCGGAAACTAACAATAATCGAAATATTAATGATGAAACTAAAAATAGGAACTAAATGAAAACAAATGGCAGGAATATACAAAAAATGATCTAGAGCAACAAAATTTTAAAACCTGGTGTTTCTATGTGTAATACGTGAGTACAGATAATCATAACTAAATATATGTAAAAACGCTAATAAGCGCCCTAAAACACTATGGACCTTACTTATAAACCTGGTACAAATTACAGCTTAGCATAGTGGCAGAATAAGGGTAGGAATACCATCATTATTCTACCACTATGATAAGGATGGTTTTCCCACCCAAATTTTACTACTTACTATTCCTAGGTGTATCTTGATACCATATTTATAAGTAAGGCCCTATTTAAAGTCTTGTTAACTTCAAAAGATTTTTTTATTATTGAAACTCATAAAATAAAAACATTATAAAGCCAGAAATTTTTTTTTTATATAGATTTTGCCGTTTTTAAGTTAACAGTGCAGAAAATATCGCAATAAGCTATTTTATACCTGTATTAAATGCCTAAGTCAACAGACGTCATAAAAATGCTTTTCACAATAAAAATCTAAAGTGTATTTTGTTTTAGTGCAAAAAACATCAGATACGCTATTTCAATAGGTACAATGAAAATAATCAGTATTTTACATTAAAATAATGCTGGAATCCCGCGTCAACCTAGCATTCTTAAGGTCCGGGGTTCGATTTCTGGCAGGCTGGACGTGAAATTTAGATGTTAATGATTTTTTAAACTGCTATACTTTATTGATCTTGGACTGGTACCTGAAGCGTAAGACTAATAACCTTGCCATCATAAACACATAACTAAAAGGCGCTCTTTTTGGTTAAGTAATGCAGTGACCTATGCGCCACAGGGTGCGGAAAGGGTAGTAATGAAGGTATCATTCCCTTGTTTTCCCATCCAAGTAAATACACACGGTATTGAGAGAGATTAAAAAACTAAATTATCAAATTCAACGCAAAAAAAAAAGAATAAATAAATGAATTCTTCACTTGGAAAATTTATTCATGAGTTTTCGACCAGCGCCGTCTTGATATTGAATATCTGTCGCACCGAACAAACGATTCTCTTCAAAAAAGATCATAAAGTGAGCAAAAAGAGAATGAATGTATAACAAAGGGGATATAAATAAATGGGAAGATGTATTTCACACAATATTATTGTTTACTTTTTACTATCTTCTCCTTTTCTTTCCTTCTTCCTGAAAATAAATTCCCAGAGGGTAGAGTAAAAACCAGAAATCAATGAAGAAATTTATATCACAAAATACGATTTTTATTATAGGCAAGCGATATTATCGATGAGTTTGTTTTCTATTTTACCATCGAAGGGAATTATTTGTATTCTTAATTTTTTAATGAAACAAAAAAGGGTAATCATCTAAACGATTGCAATTTTTTGTCAAAAATAATATTTTGTAGCAATTCCAGGGCCCCGCCCCAATTACATTGAAAAATTAACATTTATCTTAATTTTATCTACTAAGTAAATTTAAGTTTTCTGTATCGAAAGCAGAATATCATACAATTTTTTCTTCTCAATATGTTCAATTATAGGTTACCGACGAAGATACCTTAAATGCTCATGCATATATACTCATTTTTGTATATAAATATCGGTTTATCTTAATAGATAGTCAAAGTTAACTCTATTAGCTTCCAATTGTAATCGGGGCCCTGGAAGGCAACTACAAACGTTATCTACATCGGTACATAAAGATACGAAAAAAAATATGAATATTTTTATGAAAGTATCTTCGTCGGTTTTGTACATAAAATTAAAGATACATTTCTCTCCATTTTAATACGGGCCCCGGGAATGTAATTCGTATTTATTTTTCTTTGAAGAATACTCTGTATTGGATGATTTATAAATAAATAAAATAAATCTCATAAAGAGATATAACAGAGATTTTAGTACATTTTTAAGATAGTAAAACATGTTAGTCTAGGCATTTATAGGGCTTGCGATTTGGTGGTTTAATTGACTATTTTACACAATTTGTAATATTCACGAATTTGCTTTGGTTTTTTTTTATTAAGAAAAAATGCCTTACAATAATTTACCGAATTATTTAAACTTAAGGGGCCGTTTTCAAGAAGTTGTGCCTAAATAATTAATATTACAAAATGGTAATCAAGTTGTGGTAGAGTAGGGTTCGAACCATGGACCGCTAATCTGCGAGTCCGAAACAATAGCCACGGGACCACAATCTTGTTCAGAATACAAATTTCTTCAATTCTTTCAACTGTTGGTTTTAAGTAAAGTTAATTTAATGTAGGTAAGCTTTTACCATTTAAAATAAAGTGATCAGTTGTACATTTCAGGTGCCTAGGTAAATATGGAAGTTACCCACGTAAAGGCAGAGTGGTGAATGTAAAGCTGTGCTTAAAGTTATCATTTTACTTAGCAAATCATTTCATTACTATTTTCAGATTTCCTTACTTGCGCAATAAATTTGAATAATAATAATCCAATCAGTAGAACAGAAGGATACTGAACCATTTAGTACTAACCAACAACATGGTTTTAGTTGTGATAGATCCACAATTACTCATCCAATTGTAGTTACTGACTATTTGTGTACCGCTTTGGATAACAGGGGACAAGATTCTAATAAAAAAAATTGGAAATACTAAGATCTTCTAACTCCTTTTACATTTTTTGCCAGCTATTTCTGTGATAAGCAGCAGTTCGTGCCATACAGAAGATACAAATCAGAGATTTTTTATTTGGTCTGGAGTACCACACGGCTCAAATTTAGGGCAGCTACTTTTTTGTTTATTTAATAATGAAGTCGGTAAATGCAGAGAATTTTCAAAAATACATATTTTTGCGATATCGAGAGTGCAATGATGAAACAGGATATTAATGAAAGTCTTGACTGAAGTAAGGATGATAACATAGATTTGAATATTGACGAGTGCATGGTGATGTGTTTTACTAGAAATTATCATACTTTGTATTATAACTATAGGATAGCTGATGTTTCTTTGAAGCATAGCTCGGAAATCAAAGACCTGGGAGTGACCTTTGATATCTCATTAGCATTTCATAGTAACATTGTCAATGTGAGTCATTCGGCTTCCTAGCTGTGGAGATTTGTGATACATAATTCTAAACACTTCGCAAAATTGAATATCATCAAACTTTTGGATACAATTTAAGTGCATAGCATTCTGGAGAGTGATGCGGTGGTGCAGGGGCCTAAAAAACTACTCAATCACTAATGGTTGAGGTAACAGAAGAAGTTTATTCCTCACTTGTAAATGAGAGAGTATGGATACTAACATTGCAGTTTCCATCATTGTTTCTTTTTAGTATGCTTGATATCACATGTTTTGCCAAAAGGAGCATTGCCTCACTTATGATGACCTTTAATCTTTTAAACGGGTAAATTTACAATTCCAACATTTTGGGGCGCAAAAATTATATTTTCCGAGCAACTATTCAAAACCTACGAAACACAGATCATCTGTTTCTCCAGAATGCTAGAAAAATTTACCGTTGATGATGCTTGTGTGGAGAATGATTGGTCTTTTGACTTCCGTAAAAAGTGGGTCTTTTTCATGCTGGAATAACAAGTTTAAGACTCCTTCTCTCCAACTTTGTATGATAATATTATGTATTAGTGATTTAATCTTTGTTTTTTATTTATTTTTATGTACTTAATAAATCTATTGTGCTTTTTTAAAAAACATGATTTTGCTATGACATAATTACATAGTTTATAAACATTGTAATTGGCAGTAGTGCTGTATTGTACATTTAAAAAAAAAATATTAAGATCATAAGCTCTTTGCTCAAATTTTCATATTCTTAACAGCTTCATTTTTATTTTTAAAAAATATGTATCATACTATTATTCTTTGATATTTGACCAATTAGCGCTTTCTCTCTTGAGTGAACATCTTCAAAAAGTGCTATTAAAATGCGCTTGCCTTCGTATTGGGGTCGTCGGCAGAGTAAGGTTTAAAGTCAAATGCTTAAAGTCATGTTTTTCGGAAATTGCGCCTATTAGCTGCGAATGTAAGGCGTCAGCGCTAATTGGTTACCACAAACACAAATAAATTTAACTGGCTTATAACATAAATAGGTATGTAAGAAAATAAGTGGTATTTTAGTTTTTAATTAAAATACTTGCTACACGTTCACTTATTTATTTGGCCAACTATTTGGCTAATTGATCAAATATTCAAAAAATATTTATTCAGGAAAAACAACAGTTGTTGTATAAAAATATAAAATATGAAAATAAGTACATTCGTCAAGTTAAAGTTGTTCAAAAATATGAGAGAACATGTTACACAGTAAAGAGAAAAAATAAAATATGTAAAATACAACGATATGAAGGTTAATAGATGAGGAAATAGAGTGAAAGGGTGGAAGAGAGGGATTTTCAAAATATAGTTGACCAAAATGCTGTCAAAATGCGATTCTTCAGGCAAATGTGTGCTAAAACGATGTATGATAGGTGTACAAATGTCGAGATCCGTGAACTGTGTAAGGGTGAGACATGCATTATCGACAGAATCAAGAAAGGGGTGCTGCGTTGGTTTGGACATGTAGAGCGAATGAACAACAAAAGAACGGCTAAAAGGATCTACGGTGCAAATGCTGATGGATGCAAAAAACGAGGAAGGCCGAGAACGATACGGCACGATCAATTCTAACAAATACTTGAAGATGGACATGGTAAAAGTCGGAAAATTCGGCGTGCGTGCATTTGAAGATGTATGAATGTAGAGGAAGCGAGGTATGTATGCAAAGATAGAGTGATATGGGTTTTTTTTTGTGATGTGAATGTGATGCTTTCAATCATAAAAGGAACCTTATCCTCGGGGGACCACTGATTAAACCTGAGATGTTAAAGACCACGCCCCCTACTTAATATCCCGATACTTCACGGATCTGGGTATGGAGAGAATGATTAAGCAAAATGTAAAATCTAGCCTTCCAGACACTAGCCAGGCTCTTTATAGACCTGGGCATGGAGGGCGAGATCTATTCACGGGGATCCGTAACAATAGATCTTCACAGGTTGCCGTGACGTCAGGAGATGGTATAGCACTGACCTCCGCCACTACGAATAAGAATAAGGAGGTATATCGAATACTAGAATATATTTTTTCTAAAAATATCAAGCCATGTTTGCCAAAACATCGTTACCGACAAAAATAATATTTTACTGGAGTATATTTAGACTTATTAATTATTTAGGAACATACCATGACAACCGAATCTCGTTTCAAACATCGGTTTTATTGAATATTCCCCCATAAAATATTTTTGATATTTGATAAGATGTTTTGGCGATAGTTTGTTATAAGTTGTTTATAACATTTTTAGAAAGAAATTTATGCGAGAACTGTCAATGAATTCAATTACTAAAAATAAACAAATGACCACTTCGTTTCCTCGTAGGGAAAGGCAGAGGGGAAAGAACGCCATATAATCCCGTTTTTGCATACAGATCTCACTGTTTATACATTTATGCATGTTTTCATGCACGAGCGCCGATTATTGCGATCTTTGAAGTAATCTCGCATATAATCAAATTTTTTCCATCAATATGAAAAAAGACAATTTAACACATTAAAAATAAATTAAGACTGTTTCTCTTAAATAATATAGAGTTAAACCTTGAATTAAAACACGTATTATTAAAAGGGTGTTTGTTTGAATTTGGGAAAAAAACCTTTAATTTTTTTTTCTCATCTTATTTAACAATGAACACTCATTCGAGTCTCTGTTTGGGTCTAACCTGAGGTTGGAAAATGATCATTTAATAATCACTGTCTCTTTTCATATTTTTAAAATTGTATGTTGCTTTTACTTGGTGATCTAATTAGATTGCGTCTCTTTCTCTTAAATGAATGTTTTATTTATTTATACCAGGGCACTCTATATTTTGTCATTTGCGGAGATCCTGTTGGATAAAATATTTAATTAAAAATTATCTAATTTACTTAAATACGTGGTCTATTTTTTTTCCTGCGTGTTAAAGCTAACTTAAAAATCATTTTAAAAAATCGTGATAATATTCTTGCAGTTGCTGAGATATTAATGAATTCAATGCAAGTATTTGCTGGTCATTTCATTGGAACGAGCGGGTTAACATGAATTATTTACTTTATATTCAATTTATTTATTATTGGTAATTTATAACGTACTATTTTTGTAAAAATTCACCTTAAAGGCACTGTACAATAAACATCCCAAAACGTCTTGCAGCTACAGAGCGCATAGGCGGTTGGGTTCCTAGTTCCTTATTTCAAATTATTTTCATTTTTAATAATTTATAGCTATATAACAACATTTACAACTAAAGAGCACACGGACATTCAAAAATCTAGCGTCCATTTACTCTGTATAAAAAAATTACCCAGAAGAGTTTTGAAATAACCGGTTAAAAATTTATACCCGGTTTACTGTTGAAGTTTTAGTAAGGAACAAATTTATTTTTGTACATTGTTATATATATAATTATATTTTTAAAAAAATCCTGAAGATAACAATATTTTGAGTTTGTCCAAATTTTTGTAGACAAGGACTGGATTCAACTCCCTGGGGAGCTGTTTATAGTAACATATTACAACAGAGAAGGCAGAATGGTGAATGTTACACAGTGTGTAAAGTGGCCACTTAAACCAGCCATAGACAGGTCATAAGCCCTGTAGATGCCCAGACTTCTATATTACCTCCTCTTAAATGTTCTTCATCTCTGTTGTAATATGTTAATCCTGAAGATAATACTGAAAATAATTTAAAAGGTTGATATAGACCGAAAGTACCGCTGTGCCAAATCCATCAATTCTATAATTTCTTGTTTAAAAATAATTTCTGTAAACGCGTCTATATTTTAATAAATACCGTTAGATTATATTGGAACCAACAAGGACCCGAATTGCGCCTTTCGCAGGGGTCGCTGAAGGTAATAAAAGTCCGTTCGCCCAGGCAATCGGGAGCCTATTGTTCTTGCCGAGAAGGTACCCCCAAGAACCAGCCACATGTCAATATTTGTGAAGCTCAGGACACTTTTAAAAACGCGAATAATAATAGTTTAAAATAATATTTATATTTTGAAATTCAAATCACTTTATTTACATAAACAACATATTTATATTTTACAATTTTTATGAAAATTATAACGGCGACCATCACGCCGTTTCCCCGTAAAAGTAGGTAGAGAGGATGGAACGCCACGTCACTCTATCTCAGCATATAGACTTCGCTTCTTCTACCTTCATACCTATTCTCGTGCACGCTCGCCGATTATTCCGATTCTTATCATAAGTTAATTATAAGACTAGGTTAATTTAATATTTAAGTAGTAGAATAAGTTTTAAGAACACCATTTGGCGGGAAAGACGGGATTCGGCGGGAAAAGAAGACCGCCCCAACCGAAGCGTGCGCCCGCCAATGAGAGCGACGAGACCAACCGGGAAGGGGGGACGTCTAAAAGATGATAAAAACCGTGACGCCCGCTTCCCGGACTCTCTTCCTTGTTGGACTCTCTTCCTTGTTAGACTCTCTTCCTCGTTAGACTCTCTTCCACTTAGACTCTCTTCCACTTAAACTCTTTCTACGGACTCTCTTCTACTGCGTCAGTTGACCTCAAGGGTCACGGGCGGGTGCCTTGCCATCCCCGTGGCCCAGTCAGCAACCCAGTCAGCAGCCCAGGAGAAAAGCCACCACGCTGGCTAACCAGCCCTGAAGCCGCAGTCCCGACGATGCCGCCTACGACGTACCCCACGCGCTCACGTCGCCGCACCACGGTGACGCGCCCACGCGCCCACGCGCCCACGCCGCTGCGCTCATGACGAGCCGCCCCCGTCGTGCGTCCCTCTACGCACCCGACGTCACTTCTCATGCCCCGCCATGGGACAGGAAGCCACGCCGCCGCTCATGACGAGCCGTCCTCGCGGCACATCTCACCGCAGCTGGACGCCGCCGTCCCAGCTACCCCTGGCGCCGCAGCCAGATGCTGCCTCCCCCTACGATGCACCACGCCGCCGCCCCCATCGCGTCCTGTGCCCACGCCGCACGCCAAGGACCCACGCCGCCTTCGCGTCACCACGCCGCGCGCCGCATCAGGGCGTCAGGTTAATTTTAAGTTTATGGTTTAAGTAGGTTAAGTCTAATTCTAAGCTAGGTTAGATATTGTTCATAATTTAATTTAAATACATTTAATTTCCACATTTTATCTTTATTCCTTTCTTACCCTCCACATTGACATAATTAAACTGAATGCAACTTTAATCTAATTGTTATTCTTTACGGATAACTGGCGCCCGACTAAACCAAACGTCTCACCACTCTCTTACTTAATGATTTTTTTTTCTCAACTATAATTTGTATTATTTTATATATTTTTTAACTTTTAATTACTTTTTCGAGGTTGTCAAGGTTTACAAAAATAAAATAAAAACAATAATTACACTGAGCAAAGAAGAAATAATTTCAACAAGTGTACATGAAGCAACGGCACAAAAAAGAAACGATAGAAATTATGATAGATATTTTTTTAAATCTTTATCTAATGGATAAAATATTATGTCATTTTACATGTAAGATTTTTGAAAGTTAACCTAATCGCAATTATTATTAGTGGGCATCAATGCATTTTCTCAATCATTTATTGGCGTAAAAAAATATTTAAATGATTATCATTTATTTATTTATTTATTTATTTATTCATTAAAAATTACAAAATTAAATATTTATGAACCTATTAAGGCTTTTTAGGCTATGCTCGTGTAAAGCCACAATAAAAAACAATAACAATATATAGTAAAATTAATAAGATCAAATTATAATGACATAGAATCACAATCTGGAAAAAAAGATAAATGTAATAAATAATCAAATTCCAAAGAATACAATGCAAAAAAGATAATCAGAAATAATTTTTAAAATATAAATTATACAAATTAAGAATCACACATAATCAAATATACAAAATAGTGGTAGCATTAAAATCAACAAAATAATAGTAAAATAAAGTAGTATTAAAAAAAATAACACAAAATAAGAGCATGATTTAAATCAACAGAAAAAGAATATATATATATATAAGCATAATTGAAATGATAATTGAGTAATGTTTTCTAGAAATTCACTCAATTATAGCAAGAAATATAAGGAATAGGAGCAATAAATCATATGCCAAATAATAGTACGTACTAAATAAAATTATACAAAAATACATAATAAGAAAAACATAAAAATTATCAATTATATATAAAAAGTAAATAAAAGTAAAAGAGTATGGAAGGAAAGCAGATTTGTAAATTTTTGCTAATTTCGTACTTTAAAAAAATTGACAACCTCGTCCCTATCATTGAATATTATATGAATATACGAAAAAATATTTATATTGTACTGAAATGTGGCGATTGGTGTGTGGTTCGGTAATTGTGTTTTGGGTGATATTCCATGAACCTTTATTAACAAATCTTCTGGTTGTTCACTAAATTAAAAATGTTTTATCTGCAATCTTTTTTTATATAACCTTACTGTTGTGATGAAATGTAAGTTGCAAGTGTATACGTTTTAAGTAAAGAAATGTTTTTACTTAGCTTATAATTTAATTATAATTAGACATAAGTTTATATCAGGACATCCATATATTGTAATGTTAGTACTATTTTAAGACAAAATGAAAAAAATACGATATTGACTTTTTATGCTCATTTATCCAAATTTTCGCAATACAAATTCAACATTCCTTAAAGTACTTTCTATCAATATTATTTGCACCCTAAGAGTTTGTGATTGAAAGTTGCAAAAGTTCAGAAAACTCGCATATTTCAAAATTTGCAGCATCCTTTGACAACCGCGAATGAAAATTCTTGAACGTTCTTCTTGGTGTTTTATTATTTTTTTGGAAAAATATTCACAAATATAGACATTGTTTGAATAGAGAAGACTTATTGTTTGTTTTTTTAAGGTTTAAATCATAAACGCGTTTTAAAATAATAATTATATTACTGTGGTACTTTTTAAATATTACAAAAATGAGGTAAATAGATTGTTTTTTTTTTTGAAAATTTTACTATTATTTTGTTATTTATATAGTCATTGAAAAGGTACAGTTTATTAGTCATTAAATATTATCATGTTATAATAAAAGTTATCCTCATAATATAATTGAGACACATCATTTATTTATATATATTTCTACCGACATGTTAAAACAATTGTATTTATTTGATAATGCGTTTTGTTTTTAAGAGAAAAATAAAATGAAATAAAAAAAACATAAATGGAAACCTCAAAGAAGGTTTGATTTGATATGAATTAAAGTCAATACAGCTAAATAATTTAATTTGATGTTTTTTTACTTTATAATTAACAGTCATTTAAAAATTTCAATTACTAAGATATTTCATCAATTTAAAATCCACATTCCATTTGACATGGCGTTTAAAAAATAATTCAATGAATTAATTGTAAGAAATTATTATTTTTACGGGTTTTTATTGCAAAACAATTAAATTTGGGCAATCAAAAACACTATCGAAAAAACCCACGAAAATAGTATTTTTTTAAATTTTACAATTTTTTAAAGGTTTCATTACAAATCGTACCAGAAAATATTTTTTAAGTGAAGTTTGTAGTGAATATGTATGTATATGGTTTAAAAGTATTAATTTTTTCTAAATAATAAAACAACTCTGAGAGGAAAACGATGAAAAATACATTTTTTTAATACGGTAATAATTATTCTTTTAAAGTTTAAAAAAAATCTGAACAAATAAAAAAAACAGTTTATTTTTATAGAACATTTTTAAATAAATACAATTATTAAAATCCAAAAACCAAAGCACAACATACCAGAACTTAATATTTATAGGTTTTATCTTACCTTTTTTGTGTTCCCTTTTCTCCAACTTTATTCTCTAACCTTTTCGAAAGCTTTAAGTCTTATTTCTAAAGCCCTCCAAAGTGCTTTTTAAAGTTTTATTTTAAATCCTACGAATTACAATAGGCAGATTCTTAATTAATATACAACTTTTGATTCCCGCTTATTTCCCGACACTAAAGATAAGCCACAACAAAAAAGATCAATTTAATTATTATTTATTTAAACACGGATATTAATAATAAATTTTAATCATTTTACACTTTTCATTTAAAGCTTAGGAATACATTGAATGAATTACGTATTTCACTGATTGTGTATATTTAACCACTTAATAAAAAAAATGTGTGTAATTTGATTTCGAATATTGTATGGTACTGATTCCAGAGCACAGCCTTATTATTTCACCTTATCCGTTTTATTAGAATCTTTAATCGTGTTTCAAAATAGCATCGCTATCTACGCAATTTTCACATCCGTAGTCTTCGGCGGTTGGACGCGCACTGACGTAGGCGGGCCGGCGTAGCGGGTCGGGTACGCAAGTTTGTGTACGGTAGACCGAAATTGGCGTAGAAGGTGGGCACATAATATCTAGCTCTAGGAAAGATTTTACTCCTAGGGTTTTGAAGTAAATAAAAAGGGGCTAAAAATATTCTTACTCGGACCGCTTCAAGGACTACAGAAACAAATAGTTATGAGAACTTTGCAAAATCTCGCACATAAAAAAATCAAAGGTAAGACTTTAGTGTACTCAATATTACAGAAAATAATGTTTGATCAATTTTCTTACTCAAAACGTTACTCGCATTTTTATTTATATGACATAAAAATCCTATGTTTATCATTAAATCATTGTCTTTTACGAGATAAATAAATGATATTATTTGATTTGAATTATTTATTTACAATTCTTGATGGAATTCCATTGTTATGATGTAATAACTTATTAGTAGTTATTACATCATAACAAAGTTATTAATTAAAAATACTAAGTACAGTTTTGAAAATGCCCATTAGAGGGTAAAGGCGCTAATTAAGTACATAAGTTTAAAAATAACATAATGTTTTTTTTCATGTGGAGACTTATTTGATTTTTTAAAAGTACCTTTTTGCATATTAATTCATCTCTTTTTTTATTTATCTCATTATATAAAGTAAAATATGATATCAATTTCATCTACTTCTTTGAAAAACTATTTTTGTATTTTTTAAGGAAATAAATATTTGAATTCTTTATGATTTCTGGTACATATACATTAATTTTGGGGGGCACTCACAACGAATTGTAAATGATAAATTATTATAAAATGGTTTTTAAGATGTGGTAGGTTGGAGCTCGAACCTCAGACCTCTGACACGTGAGTCATGGTCACTAGCCACGGGACCACAACCCGGTTCTTGATATTTGAAATAATATTTTTGATTTTTCATCATTATTTGCTATCGCATCCAGTGCAGTGGTGTAAAAGGCATTTCATCAATAAGGCAAATGCAGCGTATCTCGACCGATTTTGACATGATGGTAAGATGAACAACCTTTTGCTTCAGGTGCTAGTACAGCAACAATGAATTATTGCAGTGTTAAACCAACTTCAAAACTAATATTTCACGACATCGGGAAAGAAACCTAGGATCATGGTAAACAAATGTGCCAATTACTTCAATACGGATTTATTCCAAACGATTTCCTATTTCAAGATTTTTACTGTTGAGTACCTATCGAGTCGAAAGAACTCGTTCAGGATTCTGGTTCTATTTCACACTCATCCCCACTATTAATTTTCCGCTTTTTTATTTGAATATTTAAATTCAATTATTTGCACACGTTACAACGTTACAAGGTTGTGATTTTTTTTAAATTTATTTAATCCAATATAAAATACTAATACATAGTTTACAAAAATGTTTATACAATAGGTACGGTACAATCAATATATTTTCATTTTTATTTATGGATGTATGATGTATCCACTCCACTGGCCCACAGGCACGATCCGGAGTGTCAGTGTATTATTTATTTTATACATAATTGTGCATACTTTCACATCAATTGTGTAAAAAATCAAATTATTAATTATTAAATACTTATTGTTTCGATGATTTAAAAAATATATTGTCACGAAATCCTTTTTTTAAATATATTATTTTCCATTTCTATGTTTATAAATTTTTATAAACCACTTTAATTTAGAGTTATACTTTGACCGGTTTCGAGGTTACTACCTCATTGTCAGTAATTTAACTTACTATTAATTACTCGCGTTGATATTTAAATTATAAAATATTGTATGAAAGAGACAGAAAATGAAAGAAAGAGAGAAAAAGAAGATAAAATGAATCATAACGGGAATATTTTAAAAAGAGTTTTTGATTTACTAATGTCTAATCGTTCTAAATTATCTAAACGAAAACCAGTTTTATTGACATGCAAAATTTCTACACAAGTTTCTTGATTAAAATCATGATGTTCGGATTTAGGATGATTTGCGAATTCTGAAAGATTATTATTACTGAGACATCTTACATGTTCTTTGATTCTTACTTTAAATTTACGTAAAGTTTTTCCACTTTAGAAATTTGGGCAATTTAAACAATTTAATGTATAAATTCCCGAATGATTTAATTTATCATCCTTATCTTTTCAATTTAATAATATATAACCTTTATTATTATTAGTATAAAAAACTGGCCTAATATTGTTAGGTAAAATTTAAGCGATATTATAAGATAATGAATTAATGTACAAAATTCTACGCCGATTATCATTATTGTTAGAAATGTTTTGGGAATCATATAAGTATTTTTTCCTATAGTTTATTTTTAGTTTTTTATTCAAAATATTGTCAATTAAATTTGGTTCATAACCATTATTAAAAGCGATCAATTTACAAAGATCAATTGTCCCATCTCTAACGTTCTTGCAAATTAATGTAACCTTATAAAAACGTCGTGATTATAACGTTTATTTTAGTTTTTATACTTTTATGTTGATTTACGTGTCAAGCATTGTATTAAAAAAATAAATTAACACACCAGATACGAATGATTTTTCGTGTGTCAATATAAATAACTCCTTAGACGTTCCTTTAGAGTTATGTAATTTTTTCTGACTAATGTCATTCTAATTAAGTTATATTTTAAGGACTGAAGTCAGTTAAACTCTTCATAATATTAATCACTGAATATACGTGCAACTTGTCCTTAAAACGGTTAAACACACATTCCCGCCAATATCACAAGTTTCACAAAACACAAAACTACTTTTCGATTTTTATTGACAAGTAAGCGCCGACTATATTCTCTAGTGTATAAAACAAATCAATTTGAGGTTATTTGTTTGACATTTTTTGATCTTTGACTTAAATAATAATGGAAAAAAACGCTAGATGTCAGTAACGTGTTAGTTAGTTTTGTTTTTCAAAGCCCTTGTAAAGCAGTGCTTTTAAACTTACTCATGCACGCGTAATTACAACTGAAAAAAAACACACACATAAGCGTTGTTTAGGAACAGATTTGATAAGAAAAAAAATAGGCATTAGCAGTTCGTTCTTCTGCCGAAATTATCTCTTAGCGGCGCCACGATCGGAACAATACACTCTTAAAACCGAATAACATTTTGGCGAATTTTTAAAATTTTACAAATAGTTAGCGTATATTTTGTATTATTTTTTGTTATTGTTTTAATGAAATTCTAGTAGGGTAGGCACTGCTTTTGTGTCTATATGGAACGCACGCCACTGGGTGTATTAGTAAGTCTTTGTCATTTTTATACCTGCATTTAAGTTTGTACTTACCGATTACACATAGTACTTTGTTAAACTAATTACTTTCAAATATTAATGATAATATTTAACATGGAGTGGTAAGCAATGCATAGGATGTGGAATTAAGTAAATAATTTTGAAAGAAACAGGAAAATAATCCAGAAAAATAGATTTGAGCCCAAAATACTAATCTAGGGCCCCGCCAGTTTTACAATGGGGAGTGTAAATTTATCTTTAATTGTAACTACAAAGTAAAATTTAGTTTTGTGTATGAAAAATATAATATACATATTTTTTTTCTTAACGTTTTCAATAACGGGTTCAGTTTGTGTAAATGAATATCAATTTCACTTTATACCGTCCTGGTATATATCGATAAATATATAATGACCTACGGATTATAGTTAAAATTGAGATTAAAAACTGTAGGTATTCTTTATTCCCTCTGGACTGAATGCAAAACTTATGGGTTAAAATAGGTAAGATAACCTACCAACGCTTAAATTAATTACAGATAAATAGTTTTAGCTGTCTGGAAAATATATTTAAGTTGTGGTTCTAACATAAATTTCATATTTGCTTCGAGATTTACAAAATACGTTTTCTCCAAGGAAAATATGAACAGTTATTAGAAAGTAAAAGAAAATGGAAAATCGTGAGAAAAAAGTTAGGAGATTGCAAAATTAAATATTCTTGGGGAATACACAATTTCGGCTCACCATAATTATTATAGTTTTAAGCGCGAGTTTTTTAAAAACACCAAAAAAATGTTTACGATAATTAAATATGTGCTTTGTTTATAAATATGGAGTTAATCAGTAAACAAAACCTAATATTGAAATTATATTCTAATAATATTTTTTATTTCTCAAAACCATGGAATCATTGTAGTTTAAATATTTAAATGCGAAGCCTACCGGCGTGCGTGATCATCATCATCGTTACACAGCCATTCCTGTCCACTGCTGAATATAAACCTCACCCATACTCTTTCATACGTCCCTGTCTTGCGCTTTCTGTATCCAGCAACCAGAAGTTCTCCTTACATCATCTGACCATCATTTTGGGAGTCTCCATCTACTTCTTTTGTCTTCATGAGGTTCCCACTTAACTACCTCTTAAGTCCATCTTGAGTCTTTTAATCTGGAAACGTTTCCCGCAATTTTTTTTTGTAAAAGTCTTTAAAGATTTAAAAAATCATTAAGATAGACTGGATCTTGTCTTGAGGTTGTAATTTTTAACAATGTTTGAGTATATCCAAATGCTTACAGACTGGCTGGATTTCCTCCCTAGGGAGTTATTCATATTAAAAATTATTTCAAAATAGAGGAAAAACATTGTTGAGAAGAGAATATGGAAGTCTAGGCATTTACAGGGCTTATGGCCTGTCATTGGCTTGTTTAAGTGGCCACTTTACACAATGTAACGTTTACCATTCACATTTCCTCAACTCTTCCATCTGTACTGGTTGAATTAACTACCCGGTAAAAGAAGAAGTATAAAAATTAAAAAAATGTTTTCAAGCGTTGCCTAGTAGGTGATTTGGTTCAGCCGGATGAATCTCACCCACATAATAAAGGTTTCAGCTCCTTAACTTCACAAAAGTCAACAGATGAAAGGGTTGAGGAAATGTGAATGTTTAAACATGGGCAGAATGCTGAATGTGTATAAAGTGGCCACTTAAACCAGCCAATGACAGGTCATAAGCCCTGTAAATGCCTAGACTTCCATGTTCCCTTCTCAACAATGTTTCCCCTCTCTGTTGAAATAAGTTTATAAAATATATTTTTTTTTTTTGTAGTAGCTTTAATTTTATTTAGTTGTATTTTATTTTATTAGTGCCTGTATTTGTTTTAAGAAATTGTAATTACCATCGTTAGAATGGACTGCACAAGTATATAAATAAATATTTGAAGAAATGTTAGAGCTTAGAGGTATGTTATAATTTTGAGAAGTTATAAGTGTACATAATATTCCATTCCATAAGACTTCCATTCCGTGTGCCATCTAGACCGACAAGACAAAATCTTTTGTTTTACACTGAAAATGCGTCAACAAACTATTTTAAACAATCTACAATACCTAGAATATGCGACCAGTATAACAATATATTTACCGAGGCTGATATTTTTTGTGACAATGTATGTAAATTTAGGTCAAAAATTATTGAAATTTTGAGAGAAGCAGACATTTAACATTATTATTTTATAAATATTTTTTCATTTCTTTACTTTTACATTTATTATATTGAACATAATTAAAATTATTGTATTAAGTGTAAACAATTTTTTTGGTGTGTGCATGAGTTTCTTACTCTAATATACAAAGAAATTGGCAATATATGTGTACATACTGTTTGTTTACCTAGTAAAATAAATAAATAAATAAATAAATAATATTTGAAGAATTTTAATTAATTAATGCCTTGCAATAGCGGTGATGGTGACGTCAACCAAATAGGTGTACATTAGATAGAATTAATAGATGGACAAGGATAGAACAGTCACTAACCTGTTCCTGGCTTTTTTCTCCTCTCTCCAGCACTTTTCTTTGGATTGTATCCTGACGCTTAACAGTATTTAATAGCGCGACGGTCACTTGATTGCGACCCACGGGAGGCTTTCGGCAGCGAGCTTCAAGACTGAGCACAAGCGCGGGCGAATTAAAATGTATGGCGGCGGTTTAGGTTCTGGATTAACCGACGGTTGTCGAAAGACTGATGTTGGATGGGAGGTTAAGTAGGTAGGTTAGAAATTTTATACAATTTGCGACAATAACAACGGGCAGCAATGCATCCACGCAACCAACTATGCATAGAATTAAGACTCGTCCAGAAACCGCATACGCACATCAAACAGAAGACGACTCAACTACTCATAAATTAGTAGGTTTACGTTTTGACCCATTAATTTTTTTGTAGACGTCGCTCAGTACGAAACTCCTAACTTGAATTCAACTATGCCGTGTTGTGTTCTTTTAAAGTGAAGCAATACTGCTAGGATCAGAAACAGGATGCAATCACATTTTATGTGTAATTAGCAAATTAATGTGTATGTCACAAATGCATTACTTTAAAATTGAATTATTTTTCCATCTGTCAGATTGTCGAAGAAACAAAATAAACATTTCGTTGGTGTTGCCAGGGTAGTAATTTTTTTTACGCTTCTTTGCACATCTAATGAGAGAACTAATGAAAATTGGATCTCGGATTAAATAACTTAATCGTGGTCATTTGACCGATGTCATCTTTAAAACATCAAACATTATTTAACATGATATAAAAATATCCGTTTTACGTAATTTTAGAGAAATTAGCAGATTACTTTTTTTTTACCTTGCATTCGTGTTATAATTATATTTTTTTCCATCGTGCAACATTACTCGGCGACTTCACGAATGCGCGCGGCGAAAAAGAGGCGTAGTGGGGGAATTATTGGACACAGTCCGATGTATTCAAATATGATTCTACGCTCCTTCTGGGCTATTCTTAATTCTATGCAAATATGTATGATAAAATATTTTCCTAACTACAATGCTGGTAAAATGTGGTTATGGTAAAGGTGACATTAATATTTACTAAAAATATTATTTTGGTCTTAAAACCAGTTGCTTTTAAAACTTCAATTTAATGAACCCCAACCGAATTTGAATCTACTGCTTTTATTATATTTTATACTGTGAATTTGGCAAAAAGGTTGTATTGGATTATTCATCTTTATGACCAAATTAAAGGCCTCGTACCCAAAATATCGAATGTCCAAAAATTAAAATAATATTTTTCGATTTTATTATTTTCTAAGTTTATTATAGAAATAAAAGACGAGTGAAACTTTAATCCACAAATTTGGAATATCCAGTGACCGGTTTCATCGCTTTCACGACATCTATGAGACTATTATCTTTATTACGGAGTTCAGTGTATTTATACAAAATAGAGGTAAGGATAGAGGATTCAAAATTACATGAAAGTAAATTAAATAAAATATTTATAAATTGAGGATTATTAACATTTTTTTTGTGTTAACTAATGAGTTGATATAATGCTATTTTAATGAGTTTAAGAATTGTATTTATATTATTTTTATTTTTAGTGTCCCATCCTTCGTGAGTGTGATTTTTGTCAATTATGATTTTTTTAAAACAAAGGGTAAAAAATTGTGCGTAAATATGTATTACAATCGGTATAGTAGATGTAGCGATAAAACGGGTCACTGGATATTCCAAATTTATGGATTAAAGTATCACTCTTTTATTTCTATAATAAATTACAATGAACTTCCATCAAGAATTTTCACTTACAAACTTAAATGTTTTACTGTCTAAATGTTTTTAAAAAATCATAGGTTCTTCAAATTCAGTAAATCAATTTGTTTGAATGAATTGAATATATCCTTTAATTAGCATTTCAACTACTATATATACGAGTATTACCACTTCACTCATTGTTTGACCGTTCAAAAAGTGTTCTAGATAGTACTGATTTATGTTTGAGCATTGTTTACTGAATATTTTGACAGATCTACATATGGAGAGTTCACTTAAATACCAGTTTCTGAAAAACCACTTTTTAAATTTGAACTAATAATACTTATTTCTAATTTATTTGCATTAAGCCCATCAGGGTCTAAATATTTTCAAAAAGCAGCAAATGTCACACTGATATACACACAGTATTTTTTTCATTTACAAGTTTTATGAAGTGTATTTAAAGTAAATCTATGATTTTAAGACATAAACACCATACTTTAATCGTGGAACTTAGTTTAAATACTCTCCTGAAAAATTGTTGGTTTGTAACTTTTGAGGTTTTTAAAACGAGGTCTTAAATTGTAATAACATAAACCGTATGAAAACTTTTTAATACACCTATTTGTATAAACTTAGCTACAAAAATCCATTGTCAACACTATTAATTATTTATTTATTTTGTCTCTACTTTTTTTAAATGAAATATTAGCATTCGTATAATTTATCCAAATATTTCAATTTTGGTGGATATTTTCAAAAAATTATAAATAACTCACTGTTAAAAAATGGAAATCGACTTGGGTTCGAACATCTGATCCGTGAGTCCACAACACTAGCCAAGGGACCACAACTCAAGTACTTTTAAATACAAGTCTTATATTTCCAGCTATGTTATTATTAAAGTTTTTAATTGGTTTGTATATATCGACGGTATAATGATAACACCCTCTAAATAACAAAATTAAAAAAAAAAAAAAAACTTTAAAATGCAGTTATATGACAATTTTAAAGCTTCACCAACTAAAAAATCCTGTACATCCTCCAAGGTTTTATTTTAAAATTGACATATATAAAAACTATTAAAAGTACTCCAAAATAAGTTTTCTGATTCAAACCAGTAATTCTATTTACCAGATATTTTTTTCCAAAATCTCACCTATTAAAACAATTTATAGGAAGTAAGATGATTTCATGCGTAATTCATCATCATCATTATAAATTCGACAGCCTTGGGTCGGTCATGGTTGAATCCAGGAGTCTTCTCCACTCTTGCTGGTCTGCTGCCCTTCCTCTCCAGTTCCTCACTTCCAACATTGCCATATTGCCTATCCTTGCCTCTATTGTAAACACCATGATCGGTCTGACACACGATTTGAATATCCGAATTATGTTTCCAATGTCATGTGTTTATTGCACTAAACGACTTCTTGTTTAGTACAATAAACTCATGACTTGTATTTCTTAGGCATCCAGATGTTAACTAACTGAGACGGATATGTTCTCATCATCACTACGGATATATCGTCTGCATGTCATGTGATGTTAATGACCTTATCTCCCTTAGTAGATTCACTACTTTTTTTTATTCTTAAAAGCGTTTTTTTACATATTTATTCTGCTTGTGTAAGAAAAGGTTTTCGGCGTATATATTGTTTTGCTATATTTAGTTATAAAGGTGCTAAACTTGCTTTGTTTCTTTGTTGTTCTCAATATGTGCTATTTTTTAAATGTTAATATTATTTATGTCCCAAATTGAATTGATGTAACTCCGTTATTTAAAGTATTATACTTATAAAATACTTTGTGTCATATGATTTAAAAATAAAAACAAAATAAAATAAATATCTGCACGTATGCAGTCTTTCCATCGCTTCTTGGGCCTTCCTGGTCTTCGTCGTCCTTGTGGCACAGAGAAATTTAGGCGTTTTATGAGGTTTTCGTCGTCCATTCTAATGATATGGCCAATCCACCTTGATGGAGTTTATCACATCGGGCGCTTGCTAGATTTCTTATAGCTCTCTATTGTAGCGATGACGCCAATGGTTGTTTTCTCTCACTAAATATGAATAATTAAGACAGGAAAAGGCTTTGGTTTTGTGAAGCATTTAAATTGTTTTATTTCAGAAAAGGCATAAATGCATTTACGGGGTTTTATCCGTAGATATATTGACGGTATGATATATGAGCTCACGCTGAGTGCAAAAAGTATCACGGCTTTGTGAGCGAATGTGTCTTAAGTGCTTGTATACAATCCAATGAAAGCACTGCTTTCCCGTGATTCTGCTATTTCATTTTCACGAAACGAAAGAAATTTACGTATTTTTACATATTACAACAGAGAAGAATAACATTTTAGACAAGGGAATATAGAAGTCTAGGCATCCAAAAGGCTTATGACCTGCCATTGGCTGGTTTAAGTGGTCACTTTAAACACTGTGTAACATTCACCATTCTGCTTATATTTGAACATCTATATTTCTTTGCTTCTTCCATCTGTTGAAAATTGTGAAGTTAAAAGGCTGTTAGTGCCCCTTCCAAATTTTATTTAGTAAAAATGCGAAGTCAGAAAATTTATTTTATTTATGTTAGTAAAAAAATATTACGATCTACAAGAAAACATTTATAAATTTTAAAAAATCAAGATTAGAACTAAAGACATGTTTTCAAACAATTTATAAATGAAATGAATTTATAATACCTATTAGTGTTTTATTATTTTTGTTTTTCATTACTTTTTTGAATTTTTTACATATTTTTTTATTTGGATTTTAGGCCGGAGGGTTTTTAACAATTTTACATTGATCGATAAGGTGGTCAGTAAGTTTCCACATTAAGGATTAAAAATAAATAAATAAAAAAACAGATTATTTTCGAAAGTCATTGTTCAATAAGTCCACTTATATTCACTTCACACTCTCGCATACATACAATACTCGCACACCCATACACGTATACACACATCCTCACCCACCCAATACGTAAAATAATAACACTGATTCACTAAACAAGTACTTATCCTCATAATGTAATTAAGACACATGATATATATATATTTCTACTGACATATTGAAACCGTTGTATAAATTCTGTAATGTGTTTTGTTTTTATGAGAAAAATAAAATAAATAAAGTTAGAGGATTCAAAAGAATATGTTTAAATTTGCCCTACTTCAGTTTTTTTTTTTAAATTAAAAAAAAAATAGATCTTACTAACGACCTAAGGAGTCAAATCCAGCATGTCTACAAACATTTGGACATACTAAATTTATTGTTGACTAAAAATAAACTGAGCATTTATCTCATACCCCTTTTGAATAACGCATCCTTAGAAGGGCCTGTATATGAAATTAACGTATTATTACGTGCCCTTGAATACGTTTTGTTAATTTTGTGGAATTTGAGGTGAGCACATCATGTTTATGGTTTCCATTCCACAGATTTATTCCAAAGTTCACACTGAATTTCCACAAGTAATGGGGGTCGCAAATGGAATGTTATGCTTAAATTTAATCCTCTGTGAGAGAATGTTCATATATTTGAGTCTTATAAATTTAAATGTTGATTACTTCATTTTACTAATTAAAGCTTTCAATTTAATTGGAAAAAAATGTTTAAACTTCAATTGCAAGTTAAAAATTGAATTGTTATGCTTCTGTTTTATGTATTTCCCTGTTAGTTTGTGAGTTATTTTAAAAATCATTGATTTTACTGTAAACCGTAAAGATTTAGGTCGTTTTTAACGATTGGAGTTCTTATCCTAGTTGAGAATTGACAGAAGACTCAATTTTTGAGGTTCAATTGCGTATTTTTTACATGGTAAATGAATAATACAGGGAATTTTTACGGAACACAAGAGTAATAGCGATGATGAGTTGAAGAGATGTTTTATGTGCAATACTGTCAGTCTTGTAGAATATTTTGCACTGTATTAAATATAAAATAATGACTTGCTTCTTCGATGCACGTGTATGTGTCACCGATTAATAGACTATAACCCCCCCAAAAATTTTCAAATTCGAGTTGGCAATTTGAGTTGGTTGATTCGGTAAAACTTGTAACGTACTTTAAAGCAGTCTATTTTTATCAAAATGTTTTTTTTCATACATTTCCGGGAAACTTCGCCTTGATCATCATCAATCGCTTCCAGCAGCTAATGGTGCATTAGGCACTGCATTGGTACAGCAATCGAAACGTATTTAGAATATTTTTGTTACATTAAGGAAAGATGATCAGTCTTACGCTTCAGATACCAGTCCAGGGATTTTGAAATATTTTAGTGTGAAAATACCCTTTTAAACAAATATTTCATATCAACCATGTCGGGAATCGAATCTGAGATCATTTGCACTGTAGGCAAATGCGCCGACCATTACATCACGAGGTTGACTTTGCTTTACAATAGCGAAATATCACTTTTTTACGATTTTAAATTAAAAAGGGTCTATGAAATACTGTCGAGTAAGAAAAATATATTTTGTATTTACTAGTAGGATAAAAAATATTTTCCAGGCCAGGCTCCTAATATGTCACGGTTAAATTTTGAACATTGTTTGTGACCTTTAAAATTTAAATAGAACATCGTCATGAGCCTTGACGTAACAATTGTTAAGGCCAAACAAACATGTCGCGTTTTTGAGAAGACATATTTTTGAACAATTTTATTATCAGAGTTAAATATGAAAACATGGCTCCATATTATCCAAATTGATTTTGAAAGAACCTTTTTTAAAATTCATTTAAAATATGTTTATCGGTATTTGCAGTACGTGATATTTCCATTTTAAATGCTCTAATTGCGTGAAAGAAAACATTGTTTATGTTCGATTTCCCGAAGTCCAGAACTTCCTCGTTATAAAAGTATTTCACGTCTCAAGGTAGTTAAATGCTTTATTTAGGTAAATATTATATTTTGACTACATCAAAAATCGAAACCAAAACCTTTAATTGGTAAACAAACGGGCCAACCTATTGACAGAAAAAAAATCACTTAAAACAGTCAATCCAAGAATTTTCAAGTTATTTTTTTAAAGAGCAAATTTAAAACTTTCTTCGAGACGGTTACAATTTAATTGTGTTCTCTTTTATTGTTTCCCGCCATTACTTCTAACGATAGAAGATTCTGCCTTACAATTTCATTCGATTCAAAGCATTATTCTTTACAATAACCAGAAAACCAAGTAAAGCTTACAACCTCAGATACACTTGTATTTACACTTAGACTAAAAGGTTTACAATCATCAAAAGTTTCTAATACACTTGATTTTTAAAATCACATAAAAAAAAGGAAAAAGCACCATATTTATCATAAAATAACTAAGTCATCAATTGAGTAATAACAGTCTATAAGAAGTGAACTATGATAAAACATATTTTTTTCATATAATAAATGTATATGTACATGTGCATGTGTATGTGAGTTTGATATTTGGTTAATTATTATAAAAACTTTATTTTATTTTAGTTTTTGAGTTTTTTATTTTATTTTTTATAATTATTATTTTCTTCAATTAAGTTGTTCTTCTTATAAGGCTCAATAATTATCGCAAATGTTATACTCGCTGCATATGTATGTATACTTATTATTATGTTATCCGCACTGTAAAATGTACACACATATCTAAATTCAATATCTATTCTTAACTTCTTATTAGTAATATTAATCTTTTAGCTTACGAGAAGGCCTGTAATTGGATCTTAATATATAATTTAACCTACACTGTAATTAATAAATATTGTAATCTGTTGGCTTTCCAAAATAAAATAAAATAAAAAAAAAATAAAAAAAATAAATAAAACAACTTGGTTTTTAACCACTAATTTTTTACTTTTTTTTCTACCGACCGGTTTTAAAGCAAACAAGCTTTTTCGTCAAGGTTTACGTAACTTATGAATTACTTCCTATTTTATTTTTATCATTTTCACTAAATACTACACGTGGACCCGATAAATCAAGTATTTTTTCTTTAAAGGGAGGTAATTTGATATCAATATTTTCAAAACTAGGCAGAAGAGGACTAAAAGAAATATAGAAAAAGATAAAAAAATAAACTTTCTTGACTTGTCTTTAACAATAAAAAAAAATGATTTCGAGATACACCGTAAACCAACATATACAGACAAAATTATTCTTAATTTTTCAAATCATCCAATTGCCCATAAACATTCCGCATTCCATTCAATGATATTAAGATTCTTAATAACCACTTTTGACCTTTTGACCACTTTTAACCACTTTTGAGAACGTCACTGTATTTTGAAGGCTGATTAAGCACGTTGTTAAATAAAAACTAACATTTAATTTATTTTTCCAGGGGCTACACTTTGAAAACTATTATTTTTGACATTGACATTTTTCATGTCTATGAATTTTTTAATTTAGCATTATTTTTATGTATGTCTAATTTGATTGATTTTTTTAAATACATGAGTTAAGTAAGATGATTTATGTCTATTTAATATATCCGACATAATATTTGTTTATATGCATAATGTTTATTACGTAAATTAACAATGAAACAAAACTCTGGTTTCATATTCATGTCCCAACTTCACACATCAAGCACCTTTTAAATATACATTTTTTTCGAAGTAAGAGAATAAATAAACAAAGCCGCCGTTGTGGCTGAATGCTTTAAAAATGGCGTATGAAGAAACAAACATATGCTGAAGGAGAGAAAAGTACGGGTTTATAAAACCTGCATTAGACCTATCATGACATACGACATTAAAACTAGGGCCGACCCCACGAGAACAAAAAGCCTCCTAAGAACGAGAGAAATTAAAACTCTCCGACCCATTGCGAGAACAACAATCCGAGACAGAGTAACAAACTCCGAAATAAGAATGGTCTGCAACGTCAACGATGTTGGGCGATAGGAAAGATCAAAAAGGCGTTTCTGGAGAGAGCACGTGGAGAAAGCTGATTCAACAGAGTGGTGAATATTGTGGCAGGTGTAATACCAGTTGGCAGCAGACCCCCCGCAAGACCACCAACAAAATGGCGGGGCAGTTGGACGTCCACATCCCAGGAACAGGCTTCGACCAATAACAGGACGCAGTCATAGAGAAAACAGAAAAAGAAGAAAAAGATTATTGCCAAATACGAGCATTTCCATTTTACTACGTAGTATTAGTATAACAATCAAATCATAATTCACTCTTTGAGGCGCCTGAACTACTCAGCTCAAAATATTAAATATCCCAACTAGAAACCTCAGACAAAACTTACTCTTTCATACCGATATCCATAGAACTAACCACGGTTTTCATTCCCGTATGCCCAGAATTTTTAAGTCTGCCAATAAACATACCAGTCTTGATTTCTTTGATAATAAGTTGTCTTCTTTCAAACGATCTCTGAATCAAATTCAATTATACACACCTCTTCTCCGCTTCCACTCCCACTAAGTCTACTTTATGCCATTGTCTTTTTACTTTCTTTTATACTATTTTTTATGTATAAATATGTCCTTAAAAATGCCCATTGGACGTATATATAAATAAATTAATAACACGGTTTCCCAGATAACTTTATCTTTGCATAAAGACCTCGCTTCCTCTACATTCATTCATCTTCTCATGAACGCACGCAGATTATCGCGGCTTTTGTTATGTCCATATTCGAGTATCTTTATGATTCACCACCATGTTTTTCTGTCTTCCTGGTTTTATGCATTCATCAACATTTGTATTGTAAATCTCTTTCAGCCATTCTTTTACCGTCCGTTGGCTTCACATGTTTAAACCAACATGAAACTCATATCTTAATTATGTAGATAATTTTTATCTCAGCCTTCCATAATGCACAGATTTCAATATTTATGCAAACATCGTAGATAGTTTTATTATACATACGCCTAAAATATCACATTTTGACAGCATTCAGCCTACTTTCATCCCTGTTTTTTCTAATTCCGTACTTCGCTTCTATAAATAAGGAACGGCACTGGGACTCCACTGTGAACTGCTAATTTTGCCTTCCGAAACGGACAATTATTTGCCGAGGTTGATTTTAGTAGGCCGTTCACCCTGTTTACAGCACTCACCTTTCATTCAAAATAATTTATTTATCATGCATCCCTAGAAAATATACTCACCAGATATACACATTTTTTAACCTGTTTCAGGATAACAACTGTTTTAAGTGATCTCACACTTGCTCGTTATTTCATTTCTTTTAAAAACATTCACATTCGACTTATCAACATTCATCAGAAAATTTCTCCCGTTGCATACATCGTAAATCTTTGTTACCAATAATTGCAGGTCCGCATCATTAACATATAAAAGACAATGGACAGTTGTGAAACCACCAATTTTTACTCCTTTTCTTAAACCTTTCAGTTTTTTTTTCATACGGTTATTGATATATACGTTGAACAGCCATGGTGACATCACATATTTTTGTTTGACTCGTTTAGGAATGTCAATTAACAATATTATGATCCATTTAAAGCAAAAAATGCTAAGTTATCAATTAATAAATAGCTTGAATCTGATTACCGTTCACTCCATACTCCATACTCACTGGGCTGAATAAAATATATTACATATTTTATTCAGCCCAGTATTCCCATTTAAATTTGCACTTATGTTGTTTTGCCTGAATTTATTTTTGCAGAGTACAGCCGCATTCGGTTTCAAAGGCGCAAGGAAGATAAACTATGGCGTTCCACCGTTTCTGTATACCTCTATGAATAAATTGTGTGATTGCAGGAGAAATGACGCCAAAAAATTACTTTAACGTTTTAAAAAGAACCCACAGTTTCCTGATAGTTTTGACCTCTTGAGTCCGGAGACAAATCTGACTACCAGAAAAACTTTTCTTGACAAATCATATAAAATGTAAGTTTGTAAGATTAAACCACAACGATAAAAATAACATGTTTAATTATTTACTTAATTTTGAAATATTTGTGACAAAATAATAATATTATTGTATTTATCTATTAAAAAAATAACTTTACAAAGATTTGAAAATATATCATAAAAGCCAATTTAATAATGAATAATCTCAAGAAGTTAACTTAAACAATTTATTTTAAAACGTTGTTAATAAAAACAAAAAACTTTATAACTGGACGTCATTGTTAGTAGATATTTTACACTCAGGAATTTTCAGCGGAATGAATTACAATTAAAATCTGCCAAAAAAAGCTATGTGCTGCATTTGCAGTCAAAAAATATACTAGAGCGTTGTTTTAAAGTATTTTCAAACTTAAAATATTTGACCGCTAAGTTAGCGCTTTAAATATTAAAAATAAAAAAATCATTCACAGTTATTTATGTGAATGTTGTGAGTTAGAAAAATATCATTTTAATTGATGGTAAGGTATTCAAAATAAAATAATGTTATTGAGTTGTAAGGTGTGCAGAAAAAACATATTCATTTGCAGTGTTGATAAATTACCTGAAGTCCACATATGTTTACACGGGGACTCTAGAGGTTAAAAACCTATGTTGCTAAACACAAAAGTGTTTATCAATTCCTTTTTAAATTTAATTCTCTTTTTAACTAGAATAGAAGCTTTCGCGTCGGGTTTTATGTCAAACGGTTATTAAACTGATAATGAATGATGAAGAATCGTAAAATGTTTTATATTTGCAAAACGATCTATGTTTTATTACATTCCGTTGCGAGAAGAATTTTCTTTTCCACAAAAAAGGTTTCGCTTATATCCTTTAATTAAATGAAATATGGTGCCCTGAATTTGGTATCCGTCGATATTTGATATTTTTGCAAGGACACGCGTGACCGTCCTAAATTATGATATGGTTGAAAGAAAAATAGCTGCGGTGTACGAATATGTGTGTTATACCTACATACGAGTGGCGAGCCGTGATTTATTTTTCATTTTATAAGTACATAATATGTAAGTAATATAATTATAAATGACTTTTTTTCTGTGGTTCTGAGAAAATCTACTCCAACAATAATTATTATGAACCACGCAATATACGTAGCTTTATTTTTCACTATTTTAATACAATACTTGAACAAAAGTTTATTAACAAATACCAGAATGACATTCAGCAGATATTTCCATTATGATTTAACTGTCAACACTGAGCACTGGCCTATTCCTTTCAAAATGAATTATGCCAAAAAAGGCCACTGCGAACGCCACATGCCATATGTGATACATAATATGTCAACGGTATCCTATCAAAGAGAAATAGTCCCTCGGAAATAATGTTCGAAATACCAATTTCCAAATAGAGAATCTTCAAATAATATTTGTAATTTGCAAGTTTGTTTAAGTACTAAAAAGCTGATTTGTGTTATGGCCGCGATACCACCGAAACGGACTAAGCAGTTTAGGTTTTTAATGTACATACATGTTCGCTCAGGGCAAATGTGACTCAACGTTGGGAAGCTTGGGGCAAACACTGGCAGAGTTGCATGTAGTAAATTCGACTTTATTGGACGTACAAAGATAAATATTTTTTAAACATATAAAATCACAAACAATTCTTTTTTTAAATAACCGACAAGGTAGATTCTAGCTTAATTTTTTATATTTTATTTTTATGTATTTAGTAATCCATTAACAAAAAAATATACATGATTTGGTTATAATGTATTCCTCACTGGAAAATCCCGTGCCGAGGTTTTTCGAAGAAGTTATTCGTTAAATATTATCTAAAAAAATAAAAATATATATACATGACTGCGGCAAGGTGGCCTCCGTGGTATAGTGGTCAAGATGCTTTACTCACACACGGAAGGTTTTGGGTTTAATTCCCGGTAAGAACACAAAAATTAAATGCAATTTTCCTCAACGCTGGGTGTTCTGTGATGTAATTCACCACTGTGATTGGGCCTCCTGGCCTGTTGTGGTGCATATATAAATATATATACATGTGTAGAATATTCAGTAAATAAAATATTATACCGTAGGTAAATGAATGAATAATATTTGGCAGAGTACATTATATTGTTGCCAAAAGATAAAATATCATTATTGTTACAATTTATACAAACTGGGTGGCCATAATTTTCTTTTCTTCATTTTGAAAACCTGAAACATGTTTAGACAATTGTGTAGTTAGTCGAATAGGTAAAAAAAAAACATATTGTTAGTTATTCATCTTGACAAACTGTTGCCTCGACTTTCCTTATACGATTTGTTTTCGAATTCAAATGTAATTCGGTTTTTGAAAAAACGAAATAATTCACAATTTTAACAAACGTCATCCCACTTCCAAATCTCACTCTGTACTGAAAAATAAATCATGTTGATTTTTGATTTATTTTAGGATTTTGCGATCGCCGCGCTTTGCCGTGCGCTTACAAATGATTATACAAAATGGCTATTTTAACGATTCAAATTATTCCCAAAGTTAAACTGAATTACAGTGAAAATTGAATTTCTTTGATGCAGTTTCAATGCATTCAGAATATTATTTAACTTATTTTGTCTTGAATTTTGGAATTTAATGTCTGCAATAGCCACAAAGATGCATAAAGAAAAGGCATTTTCGTGTGTTTTTACATAAGTTACATCATTTATTTCTCATGAGATTTAGAATATTTAATTCGAAATTTCAATCAATGTACATAATAAAGCTTAGATATTTATTATTTATTTATTTATTTTAACTATCCGTATATAATTAATGATTCAATCATTAGTTATTATTAAACGGATTTGGGTTATGCGAAGTGATGTTTCTGTGATTTCCTTAACTATGTAGAATATAGTGTGCTTTTTTTGGAAGAATAAGCTGAGATAATCGGCCAGTTTCACCGTTCACTGAGAACGGGCTAGGCGCTGGGCGCACTTCATACACATATTTTTTTTGAAGGAAAATATAAAGGATAGTGGTGAGTTTTCCAGATAAGGCAATGGAATACCACTCTGGTCATTTTTTCCCAGGAATCACTATGGCGAGTCCACCCAATAAGCAATTGTCCTAGCTGCGGTGTTTAAAAGTAGCGCAGGACCAAGATGCTTTCGCTGTAGTGGTCGCCAACGTTGGGAAGACCTGACAAGGCACCGCAAGAAGAAGGTGAGTTTTAGTAAATAAAAATTATTAAATTAATTTTTCCATAAACATCTTTGCTCTAAAACATTTTTATCGAAAGTCAATTATAATGGTAAACTGTGCATAATTGCTTATTTTGACGATTCGCCCCTGCTCATACAAGATATAAATATATATAATTACGAAAACAAAAATGGGCATGGGTCCTATGGTAGTTTTATATATTTTGAATTAGATGTCCATGGTCAGATCCCCACTTTGTCAAAACTTGATTTCCATTTTCCGACACGAATATTAACGACGAGTAAAAAAATACCCTCAATTAATGCTTTAAGGTAAATAATGATTGTACTATTGATATTTAAACACTTGTCACAGAGTCTGTAAGTTAATAAAGTAAGCGGACTGAATATAGCTTTATTCCAAAAAAAAATTATCTAGATCAATGATGCAAAAATTCGAAAACTCATTGGTTTTTAAAACAACTGCCTTACAAAATTATTATTTTTCTAGCAGGCAACAGGCCTTTTGGGGTACACGATCCTTAATGCCAAGCTATATCAATTGGCTTGGTGAAGCTTTAACTTTATTTAACTTATTTATTTATACTTTATTAAGTTAGTTCATAATATCATAAAAACTAATATATACTTTGAAGAACATCCAATTTTATTTATCAAAATTGCTCAAGAACGTAATTTTTCAAATTAATTTGAAATATTTCAATGCTTTCTATTGCTTCCAGTTACACATTTTAGAATTTTAATCTCTTGGCCCGTGAGTTTTGATACTCTATTTTTCTCCTTATCGGTAATCATATCTTTTTTGTCCCAAATTTCACATGTATGACATTTTTGGTTAAATTTGATTGTTGTTTTTCCCCTTAATTATTTTTACTATGCCAATGTCTTTATGCATTATTTCTACATTAGAATATTTTCTTTCACGTATAATCCTCATCGCCTTATTTTGAAAAAAAATTGTATGTGGTTAATTTTTCCTTCATTACGTATAAGAATAAAAAAACAGTTTTTTTATGTATGGACTTATGATTGTTTTATAGATAAGAACACGCCTCTTTATATCGACTATATTTCTTAATCTTCCTATAATTTTTTTTTTTGTTTTTTTTTGTTACATAGAATGTGTTTTAAAATTCAATTTTTAGTCTGTGTGCCCTCCGAGATACTTCATTTTATCCACAGAATTTATAGCTATATCGTCTACATTCATATTGTATTCTTGAGATTTATTTTTTCTCTCAATATTCGTATACTCGTATAGTATTAGCGCTCATTAACTTCAAGGTACCTGGACGAATGACTTGTCAAGTACCTCCGTTTAGTTGCAACAATTCACGTACCGTATACTCGTATAATGCTATTTAGAATCGACTCCATGTTCTCGGCAATAACTATTCCAACGTTGCTTATATTTTTTACTTAAAGTATAGCTTATATAAATCAACTCTATTTAATCATTTCAAAGATGATGAACGGTACTCGTAGTTTACATTTTTTAGATTATAGTGCTTTCTATGTTTACTTTTGTATGGGTATTATTTTGTACCATATTTACGTGTATACATATTTTTTAAATTATTTTAATTGTCATTATTATTATTATTATTATTTTTTTTTTTTGATACAAAAGAATTTTATTGAATTTAATATACTTTTATTTTGTACCTTTAAAAGAAAAATATATAAAAATTATTTTCCTTTTGAAATTTTATCTGCACACATTGTTTAACTATTTTTTTATATCTAAATAAGTTCTTTATACAAAACTGCTGTGTTATTTATAAACTATTTATGTAAAATTGTAATTTTATATTTAATTTTTTCACATTATATTGAAATGTTGATACTATTTTTAATATGTATGTTTTTGAAGTAAAAGTCACTGCTTGCCGTGTATGGTTAAAAGATAGATAATTAAATAAATAAATAATTTATATTTTACTTTATTAATTCTAAATTTGAGCAATATGAAAAAATTAAGTTACGCGTAGTTTCTCAATAAGCGTTGAGTTTTATTTCTTTATTAATTACCCAAAATCTTTTAATTAAAATAAAATCCAGCTATTTAGGCAAAAAAAAAGCTTTCTATTTAGTGTTTTCAATTTTTAATTAAAGAAGCAATTACAAAGAGTTTCCATAAAATTACATTGGGTGATAAGGTCGAACAAACGGAGTTTTATTTCTTCAAAACTCGTTTAACAAAACACAAGTGCTTCGATTGTATAAAAAACAAAATTGAGTAGGAAATTTTCCAATTCGAAATTATCCTCAGAAGTCATCAGGTGCTTTGAATGCCCTTTAAATGGAGTTTCTTAAAACGTTTCGAGTTTTCTAGATGTTTGGCGCCATTTCTCCAAACGTTTCTGATAACTTTTATCACTTGTCTGATCGTTTTTCCAAGAAAAGTAAGGATAAAAAAGTTCTTTAAATTTTGTTCTCTTAGTGAAATTGTAAATAATGTTTTTTTGTCTACTGAACGTATTTTTAAAGCTGGTATGTAAACAGTTAGATAAATCAATAATTCATTGACGTGTGTATATTTTTTATATTTAATACAGATTAACGATGCGAATGATATGTTGAAAAAACTAGAAAGATCAAGACAGACATGACAAAAATTGACGTGTCAAAAGTAGACATTATTCCGATTTCCTCTAGAAAGTGAGGTCTGTTTGTAAAAACACAGTGATGTGGCGTTCTATCATCTGTATTTTCCTCTACAGTGAGGGAGTAATTGTTTGGGTTAAATTATTGGATGTTTACATTAGTTGTGTCCGTTTTATTTCAAAAATTAAAATGAGCACCAAAAGAAAAAAATATTTGCTCAGTATTTGGTAAAAATACAATAAATATAAAAAAATTATAACGTTTATATACCAATTGAAAAATGCAAAAAAAAATCATTAAAAAAATATACACATATATTGGCCAACTTTTTTGTAGAAAAATGAAGAGGCAATCTGAAATTAGCAACGTCGTTTCTAATATGTGATTCCAGCAGAGATATATTTATTTTTATTAACCAGGTTATATCCAGGTTCCACACTCCTTAAAAAACAAAATTGAAAAGCTTGGAAAAGAACAGGGAATATTCGGAAAAAAGGCATGGTTTCAAAGGTAAGGAATTAATCCAGTGCAAAACTTGCCGAAATTGATGCCAAGTTGCGTGATTGGGGGTTGGTAATATTGAATCAATTTACGCAATACACAATTGATCATAGCGTAATTACTCAAAATATTATATTTGCTACCCAAACATTACAAAACCATGACCAGGATTCAATAGAATAAATTTGTAAAAAAATGGTTACTAGATTTAGGAATCGAAAAATTCACTCAAAAACATTCTTAAATAATAAATGGTATTAATTGAATATTGTATAACTGTTTAATAATAACTAGTAAGTTGTAATGTAAATGTTTATTTTCGCATAAAAATGACTGCTTTAAAACAGATTGTACTTAGGCTTAGTAAGCATATAAATATTATGTAGTAGATAAGAAATTGTATTTTATTTGTTAGTAAACCATGATTTTTATAATTTTTATTTTTATATTTATCGTCTTCCTTTATATTTAAATGATGAAATCCGTATACTTGAAAAAAAAAATCCATTACTTTTTATGTTGCATAGGTTTTTATAATAAGTTTTTACCAGTTTAAAATCAAAATTTCACTCTAATTTTATAACAAACTAACAAATTACGCATTTTAGATTGACTTGTCTATTTTAGAATCGGTGTTTCGCTGTGTAAATCTTCTTAAATTATCAAAAATCAAACTATTTTATTATTGTGCCTGTCGTTAATACAAATAATGGCTTCAACAAAGTGCACCGTATGTCCCGAGCCGGTGAGTGTCAGTGACTCATTTACATGTTCGGAATGCAAAGGTGCATTCCATTACAACTGCGGCGGGTTGCCTGCAACGGCCTCTAAACGCCTTACTGCAGACAGGCGTAAAGTGCTGAAATGTACTGCCTGCCTACAATCACCTGTAAACAGTACATCGCCGGCAGGGGTCTCCAACCAAGAGGACTCAAACTTGCTAGTCGCGCTTCTTAAAGAGGTAAAATTAATGAGAAATGAATTCAAAATTCTCAGCACAATAAAAGACGATATGAATGCGTTCCGCGAAGAACTGTGTAGTACCATTGCATCTTTATCTTACAATATGGAAGAAAACAATTCTCAAATTAAAAGGCACGAGACAGAAATCGCAGAACCTAAATTAAAATTAAATAACGTGCTTCGTTTTAATGAGGACCGCGAGCAACGTGCACGAGTTTCAAATATTGAGGTGGTTGGGGTTCCAGAAAAATCTGAAGAAAATACTGCGGAAATTATTATTTCCGTCGCAAAGAAGGCTGGAGTAAACATTGACCGGCAGGATATTGAGTTTTCCTCAAGAATAACTCCTAAAGTTGCTAATCAAAGCAGACCGAAAAACATAGTAGCCAAACTTAAATGTCGACAAACGAGGGACAACATCATCTCTGGCGCGCGTAAATACAGAGGTATTAGCACACCCGATATTGGGATCCACGGACCGAGTCGATCAATTTACGTGAATGAACATCTGACTCCGTGTAATAAGACTCTGTTACAAAAAACTAAACTACTGGCTAAGGAAAAAGGACATAAATTTACATGGACAAAAAACTGCCGTATATACGTGCGCCGCAACGAAGAATCGCCACCCATACTAATCAGCGAGGAGAACGACTTAAAAAAAATAGTTTAATATTTGTTTACATACTATACTTCACACATACATTTACACAAACACACGCATACTCATACATAATATGCTTAATCCTATTTTTGCCAAAATTTTATTTCGATTCTCTTACTTTTTCTTTTCCTAGTAGAACCACTTCAATACCTTTTCTTTTTTATACCTCTAATATTTACCAGTGGTCTACCATCCTATATTTTGCCTATGTTACTCTAATGCTTACACTTGGTATATTATTGATATACATGGAATGTTTAATGTGCGACACCTATATAATACTTGTAATTTCTCATTTTATATTTTATGCTGACTTCTGTTTATTTAAACTATTGAGTTACCCATCACCGGCGAGTTAAGCGTATACTATCAAAATGTGCGGGGTTTAAGAACAAAGCTACTGAAATTTTCACAAAGTGTACTTAATAACGACTTTGATATAATTGCTGTCACGGAGAGCTGGCTTACTGATGGTATAGCTGGCCCCGAAATAATAGACGATCGATATGATCTGTTTCGATGTGACCGTGATATATCCAGTACCGGCCGATCTCGCGGAGGTGGTGTCTTTATTGCAGCACGACGTACACTACGCGCCCAGCACAATATCAACTGGCAGTGCGAGGCTGACTGCACTTGGGTCACCATTCCTTCAGGTAACTTTAACCATAACAATCAACTTCACGTAGCATGTGTATATATACCTGGTGGCCCCAATCACACCTCTCAGTTACAAAATTTCTGTGATTTAGTAGACCAGCTCTCCATCGACAATCCTGACGACCAATTCCTAATAATGGGAGATTTTAATCTACCACATATGACTTGGGAACGAGATCCTGTTTCGCTACCTCTTAAACCTCATATCATAGGTAGCACAGATTATATTTTGAGTGAGTGCATGTCATTTTCTGACTTGCACCAGTATAACGGTACAGTGAACTTAAATGGCAGGTTGCTTGATTTAATGCTTAGTAACGTAGAATTAAGGGTTCAACGTAGTGATATTACATTGGTAAAAGAGGATAGTCATCATCCAGCACTTCTTGTTGAATTGAATATTTTAAACGCCCGGACACTACCTGAAGTGGAGCGTGTTGCGTTTAATTTTAAGCGCGCGGAATTTGAATGTATTAATTCCTTTCTTTCGACTATTGATTGGAAAACAAAATTTTCTAATTGTGATTGTGTGAATTCTGCAACACGGAAATTTTATTTAGAGTTGAAAAATGTTCTCAGTGAGTTTGTACCTCTAAAAACACTGAAAAATAACTCATATCCTCGCTGGTACAGCTCATCTCTCATAAAAATTATTAAGGAGAAATCCAAATATCATAAAAAATGGAAGAAATACAATAATCCACGTGATTATGATACATTTGTTTTGCTCCGGGCCAGGCAAAAAAAATTACAAAAAGAATGTTTTAAAAAATTCATACTCGAAAGTGAGAAAGCTATTGTGAACGATCCTAAATATTTTTGGTCTTTTAATAAAAGTAAACGTAACTCTAACAACATTCCATTGAATATGCAGTATAAAAACCAAGTGTCTAATAATGCCCAAGAAGTAGTCGACCACTTCTCTAATTATTTTAATTCGGTCTATACTCAAAGCAATTTGATCGATGAAGCCTGCATAACCTCCCCACTCCATCAAAGCACACGCAATGTTGCTACATCTTCAATTAACTTTTCTTACGACGATGTCCGTAAAATTCTTACTAAATTAGATTCTAGCAAAGGCGCTGGAAGCGATGACATTCCTCCATTATTCGCAATCAAATGTGCAAATCAACTTGCCAAACCTCTAACAATCATATTCAATCGCTCATTAAAAGATGGAGTCTTTCCGAGTCACTGGAAAAGAGCACTTATCATTCCCATTCATAAAAGTGGCCTCAAAAATAAAGTTGAGAATTATCGACCGGTCTCAATCTTACCAGTGTTTGGCAAAATATTTGAAATGTTAGTTTATAATCACCTTTTATCTGAAGTTGCTTTACACATCCCAAATGAACAGCACGGTTTTATGCGGAAACGATCAGTAGTTTCTAATTTAACGCTCTTCACAACCGATATTGCTGAGTATATGGCCAAGGGATTACAATCTGATGTTATTTACACTGATTATTCAAAGGCGTTTGATCGTGTTGATCATTCAATCCTCTTAAAAAAGTTAATAGCAATCGGAATTAATAGAGATCTCTTATGTTGGCTTGGTTCTTACATCAGTCAAAGGAGTCAGGCAGTCGTCGTTGGCGGGCACTCTTCTGACTTTTCCTTGCTTCCATCTGGTGTCCCTCAAGGTAGCCATTTAGGACCCTTTTATTCAATGTATATGTTCATGATATAGGCGATTATTTTAATAACTCTAAATACATTATGTATGCAGACGACATGAAGGTATACTTAAATATTGAAAATACTAATGACTGTCATAAAATGCAGGAGGACCTCACTAGACTGTCGGTTTATTGTTTAAATTATAAACTATCGCTTAACCCTGAAAAATGCCTAAAAATAACATTCAAAAGAAAGACCCGTGCCATCGATTTTAATTACAAATTAAATAATACAAATAGTTTTACTCAATTCTGACCTATCTCTTGACGCTCAAATTAGTAGAACGATAAGTCATGCTTCTACCAGCTGAGACAAATTAAATGCATACGCAAAAATTTGCCGGTTGATGCCGCCCGTCAATTAATAAATGCGTTTGTAGTGTCTAGAGTCGATTATTGTAATGGTATCTATGCAGGTCTACCAATGAACAAAATGACTCGCCTACAATCTGTATTGAATGCCGCAGCGAGACTTATTTTCGGAATCTCTAAGTTCAGTCATATCACTCCACTACTTCGGGAACTACACTGGCTACGTTTTCCACAGAGGGTCGAATACAAACTCTGTTGGCTTATGTATAAGTCACTGCACAACTCGGCTCCGGAATATCTAAGGGAACTATGCATTCCAGATGAACTAGCTGACAGGCGTCTCACGCTTAGATCAGCTACGTCTACGGCGAGAGGAAAAGTTATTATACCTCTACGCAAACAGCGCACTAAATTTGGTGAACGCGCATTTGCGGTCGCAGGCCCTATGGCATGGAATGCTCTCCTAGCAGAGGTGCGAGGCTGTGAAAGTGAAGTGATGTTTCGGAAAAAACTTAAAACCCACTTGTTCTCTAAATCATTTGAATAAATCCGTAGCACGTGACAACAAAATAAATTATTTTAATTAAATTACAAATTTAAAGCTTCAATTAAATTAACTTAACAATAGAATCACCATGTAAAGCGCCCTTGAGGTATTTTATTACGAAAATGGCGCTATATAAGTTATCCACAATAAATAAATAAATCTGTCGAAACAGTCCGTGATTTAGGTATCCTCTTAGATGAAAAATTAACTTTTAATCGTCACATCGATGGTATTACTGAAAAATCTTTTAGAACACTAGGATTTATACTACGCATTGGCAAACCGTTTCAAAAAACCGATACTCTTAAAAAATTATATTTTTCTTATGTTCGTAGTTTACTGGAATTTTCTTCACCTGTCTGGTCTCCTTATTATAAAATTCATTCCTGCAAAATTGAAAGAATTCAAAAAATGTTTATAAAAAACTTAAACCGTAGATTACATCTCAATTTTCCAGATTATCGCCAAGCGTGCGTTTTTCATAATATCCTAACTCTCGCTGATAGACGAACCACAGCTGATATAGTGTTACTCACCAACATAATATCTGATAAAATAGATTCCCCCGAATTGGTTAACCGCATTCATCTTAAGGTACCACAGAGACAAACGCGTTATACACAACTTTTCCACATACCTAAATGCAGAACAAATTCGTCAAAAAACGCTACGATTAACCGTATTATGGATACGTATAACAGGAAATTTAACGAAATAGATATATTTACCAAAAATATTAAATTTATCAAAACTGCCATAGGTAATAAATTGTCTTTGTCCGCATCCTCCTCTCCGTTGCTCTCTATCCCTGAACATATATAAGTTTTATAGTGAGAAGATCTTTTAATATAATTATGTATCCCCGTACTGCGGGCCAACTGTTTGTGACACCTGATTTTTATAATCCGAATCATTTCTATTAAACTTATATGTTATTCTTATTTATATATTATGTAGGTGCATATAATATGCATTTGTGTGTTCGTTTTGAATCAACGTTCGCGTATTGTCAATCCTTATTTTATTGTTGTCATTATTTCGTATTTACTGCATTTTGTGATTACCTACTGTATTGTATAGGACTCGTCCCACATTATTCATTCGATGTGTATCAGTTAAATTTAAAAAATAAAATGCTTTTTTTTTCTTCAGAATACGGTTTTGAAATTTAACATCCTTAAAAAAAAAAAAAAAAAAAACAATTTATATCATTTCGTCATTTGAATTTTAACAAAAAGGTTTCTAACTTTTTACTAAGCTCTTTATTGTACCATTATTAATACAATTTACAAGTTTTAAGCAAATATATTATTTTCATACTTACGCACCCATACAAACGCACCCTCTCCCTCTTTCATTCCCACACGCACATGTATCCTCTCCCTCATTCATTCACGCATACACACATTCACATACACATGAATACAAACGTCACACAAATACAATTACTAAACTTCTTTTCTTATATATTATGTGTCATTATATTTACAGTGGATTTTTTTAATTGGCTTTAGTATTTTTAAGATTTTTCTAATTATTTTGTTTATGTAATAGCTGTAAAAATCCCAAATAAAATGAAATAAAATAAAATAAAATAAATAAAATAACCATGTTATATTTAAAAAAAAAAAAAAAAACATGTTTCCAATGATTTCAGTGTGTACTTACTTAGTTAATAATTTAATTCTTCTTCTTCTTTGTGTTTTTTTAGATCTGATTACTGCTTTTTAATGTTACTACTACAATCTTTTCTACTTAGACTACTCAGTCTCCTGTGATGAGACCCAATTATCCTTCCATCGCTTAGGAGGTCATCCAGGTGGGCGCCGTCCGCAAGGCATTTCTTCGGCTGCTGTGAACACCAGTCTATTGTTGCTCATTCTGTTCATGAAGTCTCTCCACAATCTCCTACGGGATCTGCTTCAGTTCAGTATATCTTCAATTTCGCACGTTTTCTGTATATGGTCATTTCTGAGCCAGTCGCGCAGAGTGTTTCTAGTAATCGATCTGTGGATCCTCATCTCTGATGTTCTAAGTAATTTGTTCATTCTTGCTGTGTCTGCTCGTGTTCCTACATAATATATAAAGATACGTCTCAGACATGCCTCATATGTTCACACTTTGCTGTCAATTTGAATGTTTTTATTTTTCCATAATATCTCTTATAAACACTTTGAGCGGCTGTGTTGACTTGATCCCAGACTTCGTTTTACAAATCACTATGGCAAAATATATATTTATTCCTAAATATCTGAAGCTTGCGACTTGTTCTATTGGTTCATTTCAATAATCAGATTACACCTTCCAGGTTGTCTAGCTATAACTAATCTTTTTGTTTTAGAAACATCAAAAGACATTTTGAACCTTAGTGATATAAGTTAGAATTTGTATAACAGGCATTGAAAGTCATCTTTAGATTCAGCCACTATTGCATAACATATTAGATTTTTTTATCTTGTTAATCATTTTGTAACCCAGTACCAAACCAATTACATCCATTAAATTATTTTTTTAAAAAGGGGACTCAAGCTATTTTCTTCCCTAATACTACTACTTGCTGCTATTTACTTAGAAAATTCATCATAAATACGTTACAACAAAGATGAAGAACATAAAAGAAGTAGTAGAATATAAGTCTACGCATCTACAGGGCTTATTTTTTTTATTTTTTTTAGTTTTATTTATTTATTCATATTTTTCGCTTACAAACTATAATAAATAATAAAAATAATGTGACCTCACTGGGGTTTCCCGTGCCAAGGACACTGAAAAATTCAGTTTTTTAAAATTACATTTGAGAATAAACAAAGAAGATTAACTTAAAAATCAAACATAATTAACAAATATTCCGACAGTTTTAAAAACAAGGTATTTGTGTACATCTATATTATTTATATTACAAAACTGACCTGTCATTGGCCTAGACGGCTGATGTTAACACCTCCCCAGGGAGTCAAATCCATTCTTTGTCTTAAAAAAATTGGACGAACTCAAAATATTTTTGATATATCCACCTGGTTCATGAAGAAGTAAAGAAATTTAAAAACAAAAAAAAAATCAGGCGTTCTGAAGGTGCTTTATTTCAATAAGATGAATCTTACCAGCATAAATAAAGGTTTCAGCTTTTTAACTTTACAAACATCTTCAGATGAAATTATTGAAGGATGATAGATGTTCAAATATGGGCGGAATGGTAAATGTTACACAGTGTGTAAAGTGACTACTTAAACCAGCCAAAGACAGGCCCCGTAGATGCTTAGACTTCACTACTACCTTCTATGTTGTAATATGTTTATTTCAACAGCTTCCTAGAAAGTTGAATCCAGTCCTTGTCTAAAAAAATTTGGATAAACTCAAAATATTGTTGAATTCATTTCTATACTTGATGTTTGCCTTACAGTTATTATGCAGATCTTGGATAGTCTTAGCTAATGTATAAACAATTTTACTGTAATTAAGAGAAATATTTTATTAATAAGTTATTACATATTTGGAACATCTTCTCTGTATATTGAATTATTTATTTTTATTCATAATATAGCCCAAAAAATTAGGTAGCAAATGAAGAAAGTTTGAAAAATATTGCTCTAAGGACCGATCACAGTTTATTAAGTTCTACGTTGTTATAACTAAGTAAGTTGTTATGTCGGGATGAAAAATGATAAATTCATTTGTAAAAGTTATCGGCAGTTGACATTTAAGCAAACACTTAAAAAATAATGAATCAGAAATAAGTTTATTATTTTAATATTTAAAAATAAAATATATAACAAATAAAATAAATAATATAACTCCTGATAAAATATTATTAATATTTAAAGCGTTAACTTCGTGGTCATACGTTTTACTAAATTTTATTCAATATCTGTACCCAATCAATTGAAATTATAACTTTAATAAAAAAGAAACAGGATTTAAAATCTTACATACAAATAATTGTCAAAATTCTCGACTGTTGCTCAATATAACTCACCTATTTTTAGATTACAGAATAACCGGGAATGAATATGCATCATATTTTGATTTATTTAATTTATCTCTGTCTAACTTAAAAAATAAAGTGACTAACATATTTTAATCAAAAAGAGCAAACCAATTTCATGAAATTGGGTTGGAATAGTTGTAATTTGATTGAATAATGTATTTTGTTATTGTATAATTTCTTTAAAATATATATTTATTTCAAGATGTTTTTATATTTTTATTTTTAAGCACTCTTTATACCACATATATGTAAATGGCATAAATGCCGTATATAGTTAAATAAATAAAAGGTTAAAAATAAATATTATGCAAATATTTCACATTAAGAAAGCTTTAAAAAATAATGTTCCTTTGATCAATAATCAAACAAACTTCCAATATAGTCCTTTATACGATGTTCCACTGTAATGGTCACCCTATTAAAACTTTTATGCTTACCCCTTCCCTCCATCCCCTTTGTTTTTGTCATTAATTCTCTAACAACAGAATATTTTCATAATTTAATCAGTGCATGTTTGTCCTAATCAGTGCATGTGCTTATTGAAATGCATGTCGTGTTAGTTTAATATTTTTGTGCAACAACTATGGTGAAGGTGTACAATGGGTTTTGCATGTCGGTTTGCATGTTGGTTAAATTGATGTTCTGACGAAGAGACAGGTACGTCTCGAAACCGGTAGACATAGAACAGTCGGTAAGTATTTAATAAGTATTTAATAACATTTCATATACTCCTGTTTGTAAGACTGATACTTTAATGATTTTAATAAAATTATAAATAAAATTACCAATGAAACTTCTTGGTTTAGTTTTACTTTTTTATTATTTCGACCAATAAGCGCTTTCGCCCAAGTAGGCATCTTCAAGACTGGTGAATTGTTTACAACGTTTGCAGTTTTTATATTATTCTTAACAAATTTTGCTAATACTGTAACCCTTTTCTTGGGAACGTATTCCACCTGGTTTATGAAGAAGTATAGAAATTGAAAAATAATAATTTTAGGCGTTGCTTAGTATGTGGGTAAAATAAATTAATTAGATGAATCTCACCCGCATAAACAATGGTTTCAGCACTTTAACTTTACAAACATCAACAAATGAAAGAATTGAAGGAATATTATTCTCTTATTTTATTCTATGAAATTCAATTATAACTTATGGCATAATAGGATGGGGAGGCACTAATAAATCGATATTAAAACCTCTCGAATCCGCTCAAAAATCAATCGTTACAATAATTTTCAAAAAGCCTTTTAGGGACCCCAGCGTCAAGTTATTTGAGAAATTTGAGATCTAAGATATAAGGCAATTATATATTTTTAGAATAATAATATTTGTGAAAGTAAATTATTCTTTCGAATCCCAAAAGGAACACTCTTACGCTGCCAAAAGTCAAACAAGAGAAGGGGTCTATAAAAAACTCTGAATTTGGGCAAAGAAATTTCAGATTTCTGGGCCCCAAAATATTAAATATGTTACCCAAAGATTGCAAAACCGTAACCCGGATTCAATTTAATAAATTTGTAAAAAAATGTTTACTGGGTTTGGGTCGAGAAAAACCGGAAAATTTTCACAAAATACATTCCTAAATAATAAATAATTATTGTTTAACTGTATAGTAAACTAACACGGTAGTAATGTTATTGTTTATTTTGCATAAAAATGTCTGCCTTAAAACAGGTTGTACCTAGTTAGGCAGAATAGACATGATCCAGAGAAATCTTTTACCTAAGTAGTAGATAAAGTAATTGTTATTTTTGTCAATAAACTATGATTATCATTATTAATTTAGATTTTCAAATATGGGCAGAATGAGAAATATTACACAGTGTGTAATGTGGCCAGTGAAACAGGCGCCGTGGCGCAGTTGGTTAGACGCTTACTGTGAAACTGGCGTCGCGGGTTCGATTTTCGCCAGTTGCAAGAAACAAAATCCAAGAAAGATTTTTATCTCGATTGCTCTGGGTGTTGTGGTGTATTTTCATTACCTCCTTCCATATCTCCTTTATCCTACCTGCTGACTAAATAAAGGCTTAGCGGGTTATTCTTATAATATTTTTTCTCATAAACACGAGTAAAACCGCATTTAGTCTTAACTGCCTTGCCATAGTTTTCATTTTCAACACCATAATCACAATTAAAAATTAACTTTGATTGAAAAAAAAGAAAATATTTTAATTTGGTATTCTGAAGCCTTTTCAACTATAAATTTTTCGTTCTGCCTATGTTCTGGGTTAACCAACTGAGCAACGGGACCTTTGTAATGAAGCTTATATTAAATATATATTTATGCATTCTTGCATACTTTTAAATCGTTATATATCTTTTTAGATGTTTGCATTCGTTTGAAAATGCCCGAACAAGGCGAAACAATTGTCATGAAGTTTTTATTTTTAAATGTTTATATTTGTAAAAATAAAATAAAGTGTTCAGTAGACTCAATCAGTGTTTGATTTCTAATACTATAAGTTTAAATATGGAGTTCTACAAAATAAACACCAAATCAATCAATCAATACATATCTTTTTTAACACTCGTTTTTCATGTTTTGAGTCACGAAATAAAACAATTATTTACAAATAAAGGTTATTAAATATTTTCAATGTCAAGTTGTTGGAAATGTCGTTAATGGTTATGTAACCCACTTAAATCACAGGTAGCGGAGCTACATTTCTATCAGCTGGAAGGAAAGTCATGTGCCTGAACATTGCATGAAATGCAAAACAGGCCAACAGAGGGCGCTGTCAAAATTTTATAAAACTAGAATACAAGAGATATCGCTATATTTACTGACAGCCTCCGAACGCTGTTTTATATTTAAAACTCTTGATCATAACGCTTTGTTTTTTCATGGGTTAAAAGAAGTCGAAGGAACTAATGACTATTGAAGGAACACAGCAATTATGTCAAAACCTTTATTTATTTATATCTAGAGCTAGTAACAATGCAACAAAATTGTATTTTGTACTAATTTCAAATGTAAATAATCTTCAAACGTATCTTATTATGACAATATTTCTATAATATTTTTTATTTTACTACACAACATATTACTATGAGACCACTGAAAAAACCGATACAATTTTTTTAAAGTGTCATCTACTAATTTAATTTATTTGAGTAACAAAACTCGTGTAAGTGATGAAAATATTACAGTTTAAATTCACAACTTAAAGAAATATTCGATGACGTCCTTGTCAGAAATTGAACCCGAGAATTCAAATTCAGTAGGCTAACCGCTTTAGAATTTTTATCTTAGGGTAGAAATCAAGTCGAAAACATTCGTCCTGGATTCTGGTTCCATAAAAAAAACACCCTGTAATTAAATAATTTTCAGTAATATGAATCGTGCAATGACAGTTGGATACATATATGTATGAAAAATGTGTTATTCGGAGCTAAGTGTTTTCACGATCTCACATTTTCCTTTCCGGAAAGGTTCGATTTAGGGCGTCATAAATCTATTTTCAATTGACGTCGCGACGCTCCTTCACCCCGCCTTCCACTGGCGGTAAATTTTCTCCCTAGAGGCTGCTTTTCTGCATTTTTGTCACTTTGTTAAGATTTGCAAGCGAGAAAACGCAAAAAAGCTTTCAGATTTTATTTCCAGAAATGTGGATTTTCCGGTTTTGTGAAAAGAAATCTTTCGTTATTTATTATTTTTGAAAAAACCAAAGAATACAACAGAGATTAAGAGTTTGTAAATAAAACGAGGACAACTAGAAAAATAAAGCAAACCGTCTTTTTTAAAAAGATTATTATATTTATTCAAATGTAAAATACAGGACATCTGCCAAGTACAATTAGCATAATATAATATTATTTTGTTATTACAAAAAAAATATTTAATAAGAAGCTCAATAGATTATTGAGGTCTAACATTTAGTCCATAAAAATAATGGTAAACAATGACAAATAAAACACTTTAACACATTATGCTGCAAAATTAGAGAGAGAAAGTCTAAAACTGGTAATCCCAGCATGAAAAACATCCACCTTTTTTGGTAGGCTGTTCAACAGACAAATCATTTTCCCCACAGGCATCATCAATGGTAAATTTGTCCTGCATTCAGGAAAACCAAATCATCTGTATTGCCGAATACTTGCTCGGTACATATAATTTTATGGGCTTCAAAATGTTAGAGCTGTAAGTTTACCCAATTAGAAGTTAAAAGACTATCATAAGCGTGGCAATGCTCCTTCTGGCCCGCAAAATTGTGATATCAAGCATACTAAAAAGAAACAATGATAGGAACTGCAATGGGTAGTATCCATATTCTCTCATGTACAGGTTATGAATAAACTTCTTGTTATCTCCACAATTTGTGAGCAAGTTGCTTCTTCAGGTCCCTACATCACCGCATCACTCGTCAAAATGCAAGACACTAAAGTTATAAAAAAAAACCTAATGGTATTCAATTCTGTGAAATAATTAGAATTATCTATTACAAATCTCAACATCTTGGAAACTGGACGACTCACATTGACAATGTGACTGTGAAACGTTAATGATGTATCAAATGTCACTCCCAGGTTCTTGGTTTCCTGGCTTTGCTTCTTTAGTAACACAAAATACCAAGAAACTCAATCATGTAAATATTTATAATACAAAACATCAGTTTAAAACGAACAAAACCACACCCTGGTTTTCTTGCAAAACAACAAATATTTTACACAAAAAAGACATATTACTATTTGGAAGTAACTTTATTTTATTTAGCGCAGTAACCTTTAATTTTTGTGATTACTTTTCCATATTCTATACAGTTTTACTGCATCATATTATATTGTTCAGAACTTATCTACCTATCTGATCATGATTTATCGCTTTGTTCTTTTCAAGAGAGAATATTTTCCGCCTTAGACAAACTACATAATTTTTCAGCCATTCATTTTCTGATCAAGGTGTCAGACTTTGAAATAAAATTTCCCCCTGAACGATAAAAAAACAGTTTATTGCATAGTGTTAAATAAGAATTTATCATCATTCCCTTTTAACACCTAATGGTGCATAGGACACTGCATTGGTACACCAATTGTAGCGTATCTTGATCATTATCTTGTTACGTGAAGGTAAAATGATCAAACTAACGCTTCAGGTACCAGTCCAGGGACAGTGAAATACTTAATGACAATTAAATATTTCACATCAAACATGTCGGAAATCAAACCCGAGGCCTCTTGCATGGTAAGCATACGCACTGGCTATGACACTACGATGCCGGCTTAGAATTCACCCAATAAAAAAAACAAATAAATAATATTTTTTCAGTATTTTATTTAGGAAACCAACAGTTCTCCAGTTTTATATTGAATAATTATATTTCAAATCTGACACTGCGGACAAAATTATTTATTTTGTATGATAAAATAAATATTCATTTATTCATTCAAAATTACACTCGTTTTAATATAAATTAACTTATAAAGACTTTTACTATTAAAATATTATTTTTTTATGATAATTCAAGAGTCTTTATTTTTTAATCAATTTTTATTTTTTAAATTTATTTATGAACCCTTACATTCATGTTCCTAAAAAGAATGTATCATTTTTAATTCATACTCTTGTTGATAATATTATTTTTTACGCCTTTGAATTCAATAAAATATACATGTTATAACATATGAATTAGAATATTATAAGAATAAAAACATCAGTATTAAAACATATTTGTGCCGATAAACTATTAAATATTAGTTTGTCATTGGGTGGTCAGACATTAGTTTTTATTAAGATTTAAATAAAAGAGTACGGACATAATATTGCACACATATAAAATAATGAGCATACAAATATTTTGTTTTTGATTCTCTGAAAAAATAAAAAATAGAATTCAGAAGAAAAAACTCAATGAAACCAAATAAAATGGACAAAAAATGTTTTATTTTTTATATTTTAAGAATAATAGCTAATTAGAAAGAAAAATCCAATCCACCGAAACCCCGAATATAATAGTGGCATAACTATAAAAACACTGTACAGCTTAAAGTCAACCCCCTTGATTTGTAGATATTTTCAGGGATAACACTGATCATTGTGCTAGTAATATTTCTTTTGTATTTGAATAAAATAATAACAAAGACATCCGTGCATGTAAGTGTTGGCTTTTAAAAGCATGTGTCCTATAAACAGGTTATTTTTTTATAATTTTGTACAACTACTATGGTGAAGTGTGAAGATGTATACTATGGGATTTATATGTTGGTGTAATTAGTGTCCTGATGAAAAAACGGGGATCTACCGAAACCGGTAGATACAGAAAAGTCGCTAAGTTGTAAAATACAAATATTTACCAACATAATAATACTAATATGATGGGAAATATCAAGAGGTAATATGGAAGTTCAGGCATTTACAAAACTTATGACCTGTTACTGGTTTAATTGAAATGGACACTTTAAACAATGTGTGAATACGAGTATATATATTTGTAAAATAAATAAAACCTTTATTGATGTGGGTGAGATTCATAAAATTTTATGTTAATATCTCCCTACGGAGTGATATCTAACCCTTATCCATAAATATTTGGACATACTAAAAATATTTTTCGCAAATATTATGCCATAATAAAGGTTATTTAATTCAAAATCGTAAGAGCAACAAGGTTTTATCTTAGAAATAAATTATTGTTCGGATATTCATCAAGTAAAAAGAATCCAAAGAGCTTTCTTAAATTATTGAAATTTAAACAGCAGTTTACATGAAAAATGACTTCTCAAAACCTGTAAACACTCTCATTACTCACTCAGAAATTATTTTTTAAGAAAAAAGGTACGAAAGTATAACGGATTTTCAAAAATTTGAAATGAAATGACAAACTATTATTGAATTGCTAAATTTGCTTCAACAGAGTGGGAAAACTTTTTGATATGAGAATATGGAGGCCTAGGCATTTTCAGGGCTTATGATCTGTCACTAGCCGGTTTATGTGGTCGTTTTACACACTGTGTAACATTCACCGTTCCACCTATATTTAAACATTTACATTTTGTCAACTCGTCAATCTGTTGACTTTTTTGACGTAGGTAGTATTATGTAATACTTTTATACTTTGTACGATGCATTAATATTGTATTAACGTGTGTGTTTTAATTTATAGTCTGTATCTCTCTCTTGAAATTTATTGCAACATAAAGAAAAAACATTTCAGAGCAGGGAATCTGGAAGTCTAGGCATTTACAGGGTTTATGACCTGTCAGTTTTTGTATTTGCAATATGAGGTTATTTTATTTATTTATTCATATTTTTTCATTCACAAACTATAATTTATAATAAAAACGGTTACCCGTGCTGAGGACACTTAACAATATTTATATATTTTTAATATTTTTACATTTGAGAATAAACAAAAAAGACTAACTTAATAAACAGAGATAATAAACTAAATTTTCAGACAGTCTTAAACACTACGTCTTTATATTTATAATAAATTTATGTACATCTTTATTATTTATATTACAAAACGAACATTTGAATTTGAACATTTTCCTCCTTACTAATTGTTTTAATAGATTGGGAAGTAGGTTATAAATTTTAATAGAATAATACTCAAAATCCCTTTGACCGAAAGTGGTATTAGTTTGTATTTGTTAAAGTTGTCTTTGTGTTAAGGATCAAGTGATCATTTTATTTGTATGTTATGTATTATAGAGATTATGCCTTTTATTATGTACTCAAAGAGTTAGAGTAGTTTTTAAATCTGTTAGTGAGTATTGTTTGAGCGTATAATTATTTTGGTGTCATAAGTTGTGATTTGTTGAGTATATCTTCAGTAGATGTCTGTATTGGACCTCGGAGTATTATTTTAATAATTGATTTTTGGGCAACAAATACACTATTTGAAACTGTGTGACCCGCACTACCCCATCCGATTATACCGTACTCTAAAGTTTATTATTAAAAACAGTTTTTTTTTTATTTATTATTTCTGTAAATCAAAAGTTATTGTTGTGAATCCGTTATCGCGTAGAACAATAATGGTGTAGAATTTGGACTTATCGAAGTTTTTTTATAAGGTTGAGCATATTCAATAAAATATTTCACTTACGTATTAAAGGTAACTTTATTGACTAACAAAATTAAATACCATGAAATAAATACCAAAAAATACTGGCTAAACCAAACCAAAACAACAACGCGACGTCAAATTGAAATTAATAAGCGTTAAATGTTGAAAATAGTAAAAATTGTTATTTCAAAAACAACCGGAATCAATGCTGGACGGAGAGAGTTTGAATTTAGTTTTTCAGTTGCTAGTGTCGTCTTGCGTTTCTGCATTGGTGGGCCTGGCACCTGGTGTTGAAAGTGAAAGTATTGCAAGTGCCCATAGTATGATTGAATATTTACTTGCAATTTTAAAATATGTAATATCAAAACGAATTATTTAGAAATGTAATTTGCACAAAATAATTGTTTGAAAACTTTCAATAATACACAACTTGGTATCGAAACTACTGTGAACCTCATCCAGATTAATTTATTGGTAGCTTATCTTAACTTACCCTTTAGTCAAAAACCCCGATGTGGTTAACGTATATTAAAAATTATGCAGGATTTATCTTTGCCACATTTTATTACTGTGGTGTTAGTTTATTATGGGATTAAATAATGACCCAAAACATATCAGAACCCGCGATCTTATGTATGCTAGTCAAGCAAAATACCCGCTAAACTCCACGAGCCGTAAATCCTTACTCGCCCTAAAATAACAAGGATTTGCTGACGTCATTAACCCTCGTGGACACGTGACATGTGACGTCACGCACGCCTATGTGACTGTTTCGGGCCATAGAATAAATCAGCACCAAACTTTGGAACTCTAGTTATACATGACGTTAATGCAGTCATAACAAACAAAAAACAGCAACGTTGCGAAACCAAATTTGTTGAGCCGTACTCGAGGAAACAGCGATTTTGGATAACATTGGCATTTACTCCAGCAGTCTTAGAGAATCTGTTTTTTAAAACAAATATCAGCCACTAGTCAGCTATCGCTGACTCTAAAAAAATAACTTTGGGGTATTATCAAATGATACCTCAGAATTTAAAAGTATTGCCTTTAAAAATAATTTAGAGATAAATGTATAAGGTAATAATAATAAATTGTTGCTAGAACATTTACATCGTCGTACATCTTTATTTTATCACTATTTATATGTTTTAATTAAGTCTAAAAATTTAGTCCTTTCTATTAAAAAAAAATGTTTTTAAACAAATTAGGAGATGACAGGTTGTTCTTTAAATGAAATAAAATAATAATAATAACCAACTGAAAACACTTTTTACAACGAAGGTCAAAGATCGACAAAACGCAGTGTTTCCAACAAAGGGATTAATAAACAAACAAACCTTTACGCCCGCCGTGTCCCCGTAACGGTAGCAGAGCGGATAGAACGCCATTTCAATATGTATTTGCATACATACTTCGTTTCCTCTACATTCGGGCATTTTCTCCCGCACAAGCGCCAATTATTTCGACTTTTGACAAATTCATTTTTAAATATTTGAAAGATTTGGTCTTTTTTTGTTTTTTTCAATGCAACATCCATCAATGTTCGGATCGTTAAACTTTTAACCATTCTTTCGCTGTCCATTCTCCCTACATGTCAAAACCAACACAGAACTTTTTTCTCGACAAAGGAATTAAAACACATATTGATTATGAATTGCTTTGCATCATAACATACTTATTAATTTATTTAATTGTAACAAACAAACAATCATGCCGCTGCCTTCTTGTGAAGTCACCTTTTACGAAAATTGCCAGGGCGTCTTGGGGTGTATGTTTTATAACAATTCGTTTTTGAACAGAAGCACCAAGCTTACGCATTTTCTTAGCTCTGGTTGGCGTGCTAGTAATTTCCTTAATAACATTTGATGCATCGACATTTCCTAAAGTACGCCGACTAACCCTTGCTGCATACGTCAGTTCTTTGACTGTTAACTGATCCCGTAGATCTTTGGTGTTTCTACGCTTACTGCGATCATTTAGCTCTTTAAATGCTTTCAATTTCCGTCCTGGTTTCTGTATTGGATTTGCTGACCTGTAAGGCAGGTTGATCGAAGATGTGAGCCATTGTTTATTTGTATTAAAAAAATGACCCTCTTTGAAGCTAGAAATAGTCCATTTTTTTAATGACACCTCAAAGCACTACATAAAACATTTTTTTTCTTCATCTGGACATTTGATCATTTCCACTAATTATTCTTCCATTAACGAAAACTTTTCATTCAGTTTTTTCCCTTTGAATTCTTTTAAGATGACAAACAATTAATTTTTAGTAAAGTTCTTTACAGTTTTTGAAGAATCTGCAGGAAAAATATCTAAAATAAACAACAATATCTAAAAATATACCCGTTAATTAAGTCTTAAAAAACAAAATGGCGGATGTAAACGGACGATTTTACTATGTAATATAATTGTCAATAGTCTGAAATTTATTTTTGTATATAAGCTATGGCTGGACAAGATTAGACATATAAACAAAACACCAATTTCTGTAAATTTTATAAATGAATTTAACACCCAAATAGGACTTAAAGACGTAGATCGTAAGTATATTGAATAAGCAAAAAATTAAAATACACTTATTTTAAATAAATAACATACTATTATTTTTCATGTTTAAAAAGTTTTTTTTCTTAAAACTCAATCACACTCGTACAAAATAGCAAGAGAAACTTATTCGGAAAATCAAAGCGCCGAGAATCAAAACGTGTACCTCCGACATGACTTGGATTATAATCGACCACTGAACAAGGGGCAAGAGTGGAGGAATTTTAATGGCTGCCATTAGATGGATCGGCTACTTAATTTGAAGAACGATAGGTTTAACGAAGTTTTTGATAAACTTTCTTAAAATCTCCTGTGACCGGTTTTTACGTTCAAATACTCGTTAGTGCGGCGTCAAGTTCTATCATGACAATATTAGAACTGACAGAAACGGGCTACGCGACATCACTTTGTTTTGCGGGTGAGCGAAAAATATAGCTACACTATCGTTAGTCTTTATCACTTTAGCCAAAACGATACATCTAGTTTGTGATAATTACTCTTGTGTGGCTGTGATATTTACTACACTATTACACTAGTTGACATAGAACACAAGACTTGAAATATCTCTCTAGTTTTTTTTAATGATGTATTCGTATTTTTTTGTAATCTTCAAATGGATATTTTCACACCCGATTTGGAAAGTAAAATTTGTACAACTATGCTTAATGTTAAAACATAAAATATTTATCCTTGCTACGCGAAGAATAAATGTCCGCTAATTCAGCAACACATATATCCAGATACCTCATATAAGAGAGAGCACGAAGATAGAAACCAAAAAAAGGAAGACAAAAACGCTGTTCTGCGGTGGGTGTTGTCTTAAACATATTCAATCTTCAGTCTGTCGATGTCAGTGATGGGGGACGCACGCGCGTAACATGAGTGGCGTATTTGTGATTTTTAATTTATTTTTCTATAACAAGGCTAAATTATATGTTAATTCACATAAATTATGGAAAAAGAAGTATTAAACAGAATGACTCCATGTTTTTTTTCAAATGTCTGAACTTTAGAATATTCCGTCTTTTACTAGTGGTAACACGATGTTACATCACCGCGCGCAAAGGAATTATTTACCACAGTCTTTTAAGAGATAATTATCATAGATTTCGTAGTTGTCACTTAAAACGAATACAAACGCTTAAGGGGTTAAAAAGATTAAAAAACCATAAACGGTCTAACAGATAAAACTTGAGCTACGGTTGTTTCCGGCTTATAAAACTTAAAATAAATTATGCGCTTATAATATCGATTATGATAGCAACAGTTCGTTAGAAAATTACATTTGATTTCATACATGATTCCTCAATTATCGCTTACATTCTCAAACCAGTTAATCAGAATTCGATCAATTAAACAAATATGTCATTTTCACACAGAATTTCACGGTACCTACACAGCATTTGGGAATATTCATTATGATAATTTATGACGTAGAATAACAATAATAGTATCAACGTCTCAAGTGTCAAAATTGATGGGGCCAATTGGTGTAAATTAATGGCTTACAACTTCTGATCAAGATGGCGTCCATAAACACGGAGAAGGAAAATTTAAGCAATATAGGTATAACCTTTTACAAGTAAATGGAATCGGTTTATACGCTATGAAATATTGTCTCTGGCTATCGCATTCTGGTCAAATTATTAAAAAAATTAAACATTTAAGGTAAATATTTTCATTTGCGCCAATGGCGTTTTTATTGATGATCTAATAACTTATATTTACATATAAGTTATTAATTAAAAAACACTTAGTACACTTTCAGTTATTTATTTGACCAATTAGCGCTTTCACCCTCTAATGATCATCTTTAGACTGGTAAAAATTATACAGTGTAGGTATAATTAAATTAAAGCTGAATATTATCTTAAGTGTAGGTACATTTAAAAAATAAGTTGTAAAAGACACAATACGTAATATTTCAATGGAATACAGTGAGACAAATTATTAAAACATGTGTTGGCGGTGTACTTTAAGAGAGGATTCTATTCTATGAAAAACATTAATTGTTTTATTATAATGTACAGGGTCCAACTAAGGGGGCTAATAAGGGTGAGTTTTTGAATTCTATCTGCTGATTTATAAAAATTCCATCTCTATTATTTTGTATTGTTAAACCTTACGAGTTCATTAAAATAAGTGTTTTGTAAAATACACAATGAAATGAAAGGCATGATGTAATCTTAAAAAATGGTCGTTTCCGCTTTTATTAAATTAGAGTAAATGTGACTTTTTGGTTTAAAAGTTTCTATATTGAAGCAGAATAGTAAAAGACTTTTTAAATTTTCCAATTTCAAAACATTTAGTTGATATGCAAATAGAAATGATATCGATGTTATAACTTATATTTACATATAACTATTAAATTAAAAAAAAATAATAACTCTTATGTAAATATAAGTTATTACACCATTACAATGGAATTCCATCAAGAATTGTCGATAAATAATTTAAATAAAATAAAAAAATAAATGATATTGATATGGTTGAAGCAAAATACGACATGCCATGTGAAATATGTAAAACAATTCAAATTATCAAAATAAAAAATTACATTACAAAAAGAGTTTTTGGTAAAAAGTCATTCAAGTCTTCTGAAGTTTCGCGGTCAGGCCCTAAAACACCGTGTATAAAAAATCCTCATCATTCCATGTCCGCTCTCTAATTGGACCATATGGTGTCCACAAAGAGCCTTCGTGCATCTCTATTGGCTGCCAACTTCTGTGCATCCTCCCAAATCAGGTTCGCGTCCCGCAGTTCTGGCATGAACTGCCAATGAACAGTCACCAGTGGACATCCAGGTCGTCGAGAACCGGATGCCTTGTAAAGTAGGCAAGCGTGGTTAAGGCTCCCAATGGGCATCCGCAGTACATGGCCAAGCCAACAGTATCGCCTCCGCTTGATGGCAGTTGTCACTGAAGTTTGCTGCATTCATTCTCTTATTACTTCATTTCTTATAAAGTCAAACTACCACTCACCCAAGATTCTTCTGATACATTTAGTCTCATAACTCAGATTTAGCTGCTTTGAGCCCTAATGAGGTGCCACGATTCATACATAGAGGAGAATATGTGTTATGGAGGCGTTATATAGGCGGTATTTGGTTTTCACTGAGTAAATATTCAATCTCTAGACTACCTTAATACTGTTAAACGTGGCGCTTACTACTCCTAGCTGCACTCCCAGTTTTTTTTGAAAGCTGCCATTTTGTGTAACACATTTTACAATAAATTTATGGCAGTATTTATTTAATACCAAGACATCTATATAAAACTAGTAAATTACAAAATGAATACGGAGCGTAGACGTCGTCTAGTTAGGATAGTCTCTAATTTACATGGTCTAGCCTGTTCTAAGATGGATATTTTTTATTTTTTATTATGTATTTAAAATTTTCGACAGTTTCGATGACTTGGTTTTAAAGATTGATGGGATTTTAGCATCGAGTCATGAAATGTTACACAGTACATTGATTTTTAATAATAATGAAACATTGATTATTTAACCCATGCATGCGAAGTACCTATTAAGTATATCTACAGTGGCCTGAAGACCCCCTTCTCAATAGTAAATTACAACCGCATCATCGATTTCCTCGATTTGTGGAATTAACTTCCTTAGGATGAAGTTCATGAAGATTATAAAAAGGAACGGTGCAAGAACGCAACCTTGACTAACTCAGGTGGTGACCTCAAACCAATGTGTGACAACATCGTTGATTCTGATTCGGCATTTCTATATTTGAGTGAAGAGTTTTAATAAATCTGACTAGTTTTATAATTACCCCATATTATTCAAGTATTTTCCACAGTGTAGGTCGGTGAGGACTATCAATGGCATCAATATCAATCTAATCAATAAATCAATGCCAACACACGTACTAATTTTTTGAATAGACAACAATCCAATATCTCTGATTGTGCTTTTTAACGTGAAAGCCGAAACAAACTAAATGTCAATTGTCACGCCGACGGGTCGCGAGCCGTAAGATGCCGAACTTTTGGCTAAAATTCGTTTAATTGGCCAAAACCGAAACTTCAGTCAGTACTATAAAAAACATGAATCGAATGATTTCCTAGTATTAACAGCCACTCATAATTCCATATGGGGAATATCAGTTACATGATATGACGTGAAATAGTTTACTTGTATGGCGTAGTTTAACGGAACTAAAATTTGTCAGAAACATTCGTGGTTAGATTTCGATTCCATACTTCCCGCGCTAAGGGCCACAAATGGAATATTTCTCTCGTCTTGCGGTGGCTAAATATATTTGCTCTTTAGCTCAATGTAGGGCCACACTTTGAGTTTTCACGTCGTTAATGCGAGTTCACACTGCGTCAGGCCAATTGCGGGTAAACCGTAGGTGGATGAAAAGGTTGCATCATTATTAAAATTGCGTTGCGTTGAAAAAAATACTAAAACATCTTTTTAAAGTTATTGAATCGGCTTGCTTTTACTGCTTGTTTAAATAATAACAGCTAATATTATATTTAAATAACAACACAAACCAAAAGCATTTTATTTATTTATTAAAAAAAAACAACAACCATTATAACAAAAAAATAATATTTATAAATAAACCAAAATTATAAGCTAATTATAGTTTTCTATACATTACTAAATATGTACAGTGTCAAAAAAAATAAATAAAAGGGTACCCTCAAAAAGTCACTCCGTATCATTCCACACGTAAATAATAAATAAAATGTTACAATAGTAATGAAATAATAAAAAAAATAAAACAAAAAGTTGTTTGTCTACTCGGACTTAAAAATCCTTTCGCCGGCGGATCCATACGGAGTAATTCCAAATCAGTCTTCCCTCCTTTCTTCTTTCAAGCAAATTAATTAATTACAATTCTTAAGACTACAAAAAAAAAAATTTTAAGTAGGTACAGTTATTTAAAATTATAATTCTTTATTTTCAATAATGGTTCTAGCATTTTCTTTAAAATTGTTTAAAGTGAGGAAGTATATTAGGTATACCGATTTCAGTAAAAAACGTGTTATAATTATTTAGAATTCCGGGAAAAGATGCATTATTATTATTGTTTGTTTGAAATACCAACATGAAACAATTGCTGCAGCCGATTCTAGCAGAAGAATATATGAAAGTTAAGGCATTTGCATGGCCATACTTCCTTCTCTGAAATGTACTCCATCTCTGTTAATCTTCCTGGTCTGTCTCCTGTTTATTAATTAAATATCAATAGAATCGAGAGTGTTCAAAAAAAAATCCTGAAAAAACTAGAATACAAATTTCATTTGCATTTTCCAAATTATTTAGCTTCATTAAAATTTTATAACCTTGATTCATTAGCACACAGAAGAGATATGTTTGATCAGATCCTGCTTTATAAAATTGTCAATAATAAATACGATTCCCCGGAACTCATTAATCTACTTGCTTACCGTGTCCCCTCCAGGCCAACTAGACTCTCTGATATTTTCTATATTCGTAAATTTAAAACTAATTATCGGAAACATTCTACGATTTCTCGTATATGTGAAACATTTAACAAGAAATTTAATAGTCTTGATATATTTAACACTCCATACAATATGTACAGAAGAGAATTAATAGGCTTGATTCATGCTCTTCAGTCATAATTCATTTAATCATTAAATCAAATGCAATTTTCCACTCTCACTTTCCTTCAATCATCCTTTACCACTCCTTATGAATTTCTTTCTTTTTCTTTCCACTATGTCATTGTTTAATTCATATTTATCTTATTTTAATATATGGTCTATTTATTATTTATATAGTTTAAACTTCAAGCCGTCGTCGCTTTATTATGGTATTATTTAGTGAATACATATAATTGGATGGCAGGCCCTACTATGTATACATTTTATATAGTTTTTTTTTAAATATTCATTTAACCTGTACATCTGTTTGTATTCGAGATAAATAAAATAAAAATAAAATAAAAAATATATAAAAAATCTTGATAGCTCCGTGGGGTGTTTAAAATATTAAGATATCATTATAAATTTTATATTTGAAGCACTTATTTTGTGATTATTCATTATAATAAAAAAAAGAGAGTTATTTTATTATTATTAAAATATAATTTATTACAAAAATACATAAGTTGAAAAAGCGGCGTTGTTTCACTATCAAGGCGTAATTAAAAAATGATTTTACCCGCAAATCTTGTAAAAGTTACAATATTTGCGGGATAAGTTATGTGCCTTGAGTAAAATAAAAATTAAATTGAGTTAATAAATATAAGGTTTCAAAAACAGCTGTAAACAGTTGACGCCAATGCCAGGTTTCATCCGTACAGTCTGCGTCTTATGAAAAGATCGTATTTTAATTACGTCTTGATAGCGAAACAACGCCGCTCTTTCAACCAATTTTTATTTTTTTAATTATTTATTTAATTTTTTGTACATAATGTTATTTGTACATTGGCGAGCTTATTGCCAAATGGCAATTTCTTCCAACCAACCAACCAATAAAATAAAAGTTTTATTTTTATTATTTAAGTTACAGAACATATTTAATAGGAAAAAAAAGATTAAAAAGCTGAAAGTATATAAAAATAGAAATAATCGTATTTGTTTATAAATTACCTTAAATCATAACTATTACTCAATGGGAAAAGGGAAAAAAGAGGAAAGAGGAAAAAGGAAAGGAGGAGAGATAAAAGAAGAGAAAGGAGATGTTTCTTCAGACGTGATTTAAACAGAGATAATGTAGTAACATCTTTGATGGTGGATGGGAGATGATTCCAGAGTCGCGCCGCATGGACACTATATGAGTTAGAGAAGAAAGAGGAATTGTGTATGGGTATTAAGAGAGTGTGTTTTTTGTAATAAATAAAACTTTAACTTTTTTATCAAAACGTCATACACCAAATTCTTTAAGCTGTTTGCTTTTAAAAATAATAACGGTTTTAAGTATATAACATCCCACGGGACACCCAGCATATTAAAATATCTCATGACGCAAGCGGGGGAGGGGTGAGGAGTTTTGAGTAATAATAAAGTACCACATCTAGGAATATACGTAGCCAATATTAAGCTTGACACTGGTTAGGACACCCCAGTTAGAGGTGAAAAAAAACACAAAAAACTAAGAAGTCGGAATATACGTACAAAAAATAAGCTGCTTTTGAATTATTTTAGGTTTATGGCTATTTTTTGTCTTATATTCCTTGGCTTTAAATTTAAGGATGCAATTTTAAAAAAAAATGATACAGCTTTACTGAAATATTGTTTAGTTTATTTTTTCACATACAAAAATGTAGCTAATGTCGCTGTTACATTTACCCACAAACATTCATAAAAATCAACAATATTTTGAGTTTGTCCAAATTTTTGTATACAAGGACTGGATTCAACTCCCTGGGGAGCTGTTTATATTAACATGTTACAATGAATCATGAATCATGAATGAATTATGATGAATCTCACCCGCATAAATAAAGGTTTCAGCTCTTTAACTTCACAAACATCAACAGATGAAAGAATTGAAGGAATATAGATGTTCAAATATAGGCAGAATGGTGAATGTTACACAGTGTGTAAAGTGGCCACTTAAACCAGCCATTGACAGGTCATTAGCCCTGTAGATACCTGGACTTATATATTACCTTCTCTTAAATGTTCTTCATCTCTGTTGTAATATGTTAATTCATAAAAGTCTTTTAGTCGTTCGGCCATCGCGCCGCATCCGCGTCGCGTCGGCGTCGTGCACGTACGAGTATAGCTCGCTGGTCGTTAGACACACGATTAAGAGTCACGTTCACGATATTCGGAAGCTATGTAAACGCGCACTTAGATACTTTAATAAAATAAATATGGAAATGCGTTATTTCTTCGAAAGGAAATATATCGTCGAGATCCGGAAAATAAATATAATTTACACTCCTTCAGTTCTGGAAAACCTTACGACGCCGACGGTAAAATTCTGCATTGAAATGCACAACTTTAGAATGCATCGGAGTTATTATTCATACTTTATGTACAAACGTTATATAAAACGGGAGAATTTTCGAGTGAGACTAGAGGTTTAGTAAAGAAATCCAATATTGTTTTACTACCTCCATTAAGAGGATTAAATTTTTAAAGAATGTCGTTCTTCGAGGATTTATAAATATTTTTTACTGACATATTACAATGGATATGAAGAACATTTGAGAGAAGGGAGTATGGATGTTTAGGTGTTTACATGGCTTATAACTATCACAGGCGTAAGTTATTTTTATATAGCATTCCTGAGTTCCATAGTTATTTTCATATAATATTCTGTTTAAATTACATATACGTAAGTTATTACACAGCCTTAGTATATTTAAACTTTCTTCATCTGCTTTTCGTTGTTTCAGATAAATAAAATAAATTATTGAAATAATTAAGATAATGAACAAAAATATCAATTCAGTTAACATAATAAAATAATAAAATTTAAAATATTTTTTATTCCGTTTGAAAGTATCAAACATAGAACTAAGAAAAGTCCAGAAACCGCATACGCACATCAAACAGAAGGCCACTCAACTACTCATAATTGAGTAGGTTTACGTTTCGACCCATTAGTTTCTTTGTAGACGTCGCTCAGTACGCAACTCCTGATTTAAATTCAACTATGCCGTGATGTGTCCTTTAAAGTTTAGAAATGCTGCTAGGATCTTAAAGAAACAGGATGCAATCACATTTTATCTGTAATTTGCAAATGAATGTGTCTAGAACAAATGCATTACCTAAAAATTGAATTATTTTTCCATCTGTCAGATTGTCGAAGAAACAAAATGGAAATTTCATTAGTGTTGCCAGGGTAGTAAATTCTTTTACCCTACTATGCTCATTTAATGAGAGAATTAATGAAAATTGGATCTCGGATTAAACAACTCTGTGGTGGACATTTGACCGACATTATCTTCAAAACATCATATATTTGTACCACAACAGGCCAGGAGGCCTTATTACAGTAGTGAATTACAGCACAGAGCACCCAGACTTGAGAAAATCACATTTTAATTTTTGTGTTCTCACCGGGAATCGAACCCGGAACCTTCCGTGCGTGAATCAAGCGTCTTGACCACTACACCACGGAGGCCACCGCTTTTTTTTCTGCTCTGCTCTACGCTTTTACATTATTTTATTTGATTACAAGCCTTCAAAATAGAATGTCAAATAGACAAAAGTGATCATTTTCGACGCCTCATTTTGTTCGCCTTTAGTTAAGGGAATAAATCTGCTAAAACTGTTTGCGATATTTGTGCAGTGTACCGTAAAGATGCTATAAATTTTTGAAGAATTTTTTGGTGTAAACATATTTTAAACCTCTTGCAAGAATGTAAAGACTCTTTAACCAATAGAAAAAACTAAATATATCACAATAATATACACGGTTTTTCAGGGCCAGACCCCAAAACTTCAGAGGAACATTCTTCATGGTAAGCTTGAAAAAAAATCAAATTTTTCCAATATGTTATTTTTGAAAAAAAAAATTTTTTTGATCTCAAAATGTAGTAAATCCTTAATTTCTCGGACAAAAAGTTCCTTCACAAACCTCTACCCCTCTCCTACCCAGCCGCTTCACTTGTCCGCGTCTGGGCTGGTATTCCGAACGCGTTTACAGCGCGCTATAATCCGTATTTAGTACGTAAAAACGCGCTATACCGCGCTATAATTTCGTTTGGAATACCAGCCCTGGTACGTATCGTTTCGTTGGTCAAATACGTTTTCTCATTTTTTGGTTAAGGAGGGGTAAGGGTTTGCGGACGGGATACTTGTCCAAGAAATTAAACATTTTCTGCGTTTTGAGATTAAAAAAAAAGTTTTAAAAAAAAGTACTTTGGAAAAAAAAAATTAGGATTTTTTTAAAGCTTACCGTGAGGAATGTTCCTCTAAAGTTTTGCGGTCTAGCTTTGAAAAAACATGTATAAACCAGTGACTTGTGCCAGCGATTGCAATCGAACGATTAAATATACTATGAATGAAATTTATGATATTCGTCTAAAAATTTAAAAAAGAAAGTGCGTTAAAGGTAAAACCATCTTTTTCTGCCTCATTTTTTTTATTTTTAGTAAAAGCCTTGTGACCTGTTTATCAAAAGATGTTAGCCTCCTACGAGGTCAAGTCTCAGTTTTGATCCATCTCTTTGATCTCTCTGGATGTCGTCTACCTTAGGGTTGGCTATGTAAGGGAGTCTGAATGACTCTATTCTCTTCACGTGTTTATATTAAGCAGACCAATGTCTTCATTATTGTACCCTTACCCAATGACACCATGGATCCTGCATATTTCCCTTATCGTCAAGTTCTTAATCCTATATTAGAGACTCTTGCCATATATTCTCGTGAGTGTCTACATTTCTGACACTCTTAGTTTGTAATTGTGATGTCAGCTCTTCATTTGATCCCACATGTCATGATAAATTTCACACCGCGCACAAGTTCAATATATTTTAATTTTGCTGCTAATTTTCCTGTCATGGTTTTTTCCCATAAAATTATTCAAACATCCTGAAATGACTGCAGCTATTTTAACCTGACACATCAGTACACATGGTAGATCCGTTTAGCCACATAAATCCACGCCCAGATACTTGAATTTTTCCACTTGTTCTACTAAGACGCAATTCACAGATACGCCACATCCCAACAGATAATCTTTTTGATTGACTTATTCTGTAAGTACAAAATAACTAACTGCATAAATAATATTTAATTACTTAAACATGTTGCTATGCTTACCGATTCTATGAAAAAATATTATTTTTATTTCGTGAAATGTTAATTAGTGTAAATATTTTTTTGATTATAAGGAAAACATGTATTTTGGGCAGCTTTGAATCATTATTTTTATACAATTAATCAGTTTATAAAGCGTTCAAATAAAGGCGTACTTTTGCGAACGCTCCTTTCTGAATAAGTTCAATCGAACATAAACAATTTTACCTGCTTGTTTGATAAAACAAACCCTTGTTGAATTAAATGATTAGTTCCGTAAATGGACTTGTTTGTAAATGAGTGAAAATCATAAACATCATTCATTCACTTGATGGTGAATACGGTTCTGTATTGGAACACCAAATGCAGTGCACCTGTCCCAATAATAAATACAATAAATAATTAAAAACAAGACAAGAAAAAAAATGTAAATAGAAACAATATTAATAATAGAACTTAAAAACGGAAATGCTGTTTATGACAACAGACTAAACCGAGCTGAATAAAGGTCGGTTAATGTGAAGTAGCTTGATAAAAGAGTACTGAGTACCCTATAAGCTGAATGAACGCCATCTCGTTTTGATGCTTGCATTGTTTTTCTGGAATGGATCTTGTATGACAACCGTAAGCGTCCAGCGCAGTGTAAAAGGCCAAACAACGCCCGGCCGACACTTTACGGCAGACGGTCTCCAAGATACAAGAGCTTAAACTGGAGGCTCGTCAGACCTTGCTACAACTAATTTTTTTTTTAAATTGTATGCCGTTTTATAGCAGAATAAATATAGCTCGGAAGGGTTAGCAAAAAATGCACTCTGAACATTTGTCAACTACCGTCCGTAGAATTTATGCGACAAAGGCATCAGATTCACTCAACTACAATTAAATTGTCAAAAATGTATAAGTAGATAATTTGATACAATATTTCAATTTATTCAAATTATGATTTTCCATCTCACTTCTGTTCACTGTACTTCATAATCCTAACGCTCCTATACACCTCCGTGAAAAATTTCATCGCTTATCAGTTTATAGTTTATCTGTTCGTGTTTATTCTCAAAGCACCCTCTTGATAATCATTTACAATTCTTCTTTCTTCTGTAACTCATATATTGTCCATGTGGTTCGACTATGGAATCATCTTAAACCCTCTAGCTGAGATCTTTATACTGTATGTAGGGTCCATAGTCCATAGTCGATGACACACACGTGTTAAATTAGTTCACCTAAAAGAGACTAATGACCGACGATGCAATGTCATCATTTTCAATCGAATTCTATACATTCGTAAAATGCAACTCTCAATTCACATCATCCCCACTATGAAGAAATGAACTACAAAGGAATATGGTCTATAAAGAGACCACAGGACGCAACCAACATCAGTCAGTCAGTTCAGTTCACGTCATACTAGCTCGACGACATCACACAGTTCCAGCATGTAGTTCAAGTGCAGTTTCTTCAACTCCTTATCGACGTAACACTCGTCCGACATAATTCATTATTTATTCATCATGTAATAAATAAATATCAAACAGCAACCTCGTGTCTTCTCTGTCAATCTCTAACTGGGGTAGGAACTCCAATCAAACACCCAACTACTAAATCTTACATGTATGTCTGTATAAATTACGCCTTAAAAAATATATCTTTTCACTTCCTTAATCTCTCCTCTTTTCCTTTCTCTTTATTCCCTTGTCGCATTGTAGGCTTTAAATACTAATATATATACAACTATTGGTGTTTCTTTTTTTTTTTAAATTGTATTTTAATATTTTATTTTCTCTCGAATACGTTTTAAATCGCGGTCTCCGTGGTGCAGTGGTCAAGACGCTTGACTCACAAACAGAAGACTCCGGGTTCAATTTTCGGTGAAAACACAAATATTTAATGTGATTTTTCTCAAGCCTAAGTGTTTTGTGCGGTAATTTACCACTGCAATTGGTCCTTCTGGCCTATTTTGGTACAAAAAAAACATGTTTAATTGTTTTTTAATTTACGGTTCTTATTTTGAGGTGCACCCGGCTTTTATAAGCCATATATACATTAATGCATTTAAAGATAACAGTGTTAATCACAAAATGACGAAACAATGCAAAGGCAATATGGTTATATGTACATAATACATACCTAATTATTTTATACATTGTATAATGATACTTTATGATACATTATGTTCAACATACTAAGGTTAATGAAAATAATAATTAATATAAAAAATATACTAAATATGAACCGAGTTGTGGTCCCGTGGCTAGTGACGCAGACTTACGTATCATAGGTCCGAGATTCGCAATGTTCGCACCCCGCTTTACCACAACTTGGTTCCCATTTTCTAAAAGTGAGTTATTTACAACTCATTGAAATATTTGGGTGAACCATAAGAATGCAATTATAATTTTTTTCTTAAATGAAAACGCAGTAACTTATAAATGGCAAAAATCATATATTCTTATTTTTATTAGTAGTTTTGCAATGTAGTTTATTGGAATATCCTAGGTATAATACAAACTGTTTCGTTATAAGAGGTCAGCTCAGATAAATACCACTTTTTGTATTGGTTAGTTGGAGGAAATTGCCATTTGCCAATAAGCCCGTCAATGTACAAATATGTATAGTAGGTATGTACAATAAGTCGAATGAATTAAAAAAATATTTCTAAAAAATTACTATGCAAACGGCAATTTCATAGGTTAGGACCACGTTAGGACCTAATATTAGTGATGGTCAATTATTAACTATTGGTCGTAATAGCTAATCCTGCGGCAAAACAACGTGTTTGCTTTTACATGAACCGATGTATGTAGATAAACGGGTAATATTATTTTTTAATACATCAAGATTATTTTACTTTCTCTTGTCTTTCATATCAAGGTGTTTTAGGAATGAAATTTACCTCCGTTGTAAGCGGCATTTATCAAAACGTCGGAATATGAACATGGTTAAAAAGTAACATTGACTAATCGTGCTATTTGTACGTTGGTGGGGGCGCTACATAAACCCACTTTGCATTTTCCACTCTGAGAGAATTTCTTAATTTCACATACAATTTAACATTCCGAATCATACTTATGAACGCTTGTTCTTGAGTAATAGAAAACAATATTTCTTTCCACCCTGTTTTCTCAAACACGGTGGTCAATAGCTTACTGTGAATAAGCGGTAAAATTTCAGATGCAATCTGAAACAATTACTATGAAATTCTACAACTCTTATTTTAGATTATTTGTTTAAATTTAATTTGAGTTATTTTATGTTAATGTGGAATGCACAGAAATGTACTTTATTCTGTTTTTTTCCTCTTTACTCATATTTGTTAATCTGTTTTGGCAGAAAACTGCTTTTCTTGGAATGTTGAGATCCAACTTTACAATATTTTTTGTGAGTTTATCAGGAAGCCGATAATCAGGTGAAATTTCATTTGCTGCAATTCAAGGGATGCTGAAGTTGTCCATTCTGTTGATATGATTTCTTGCTTGCTTTGCTCTATTGCTAAATACCTTTGGTGCTATAGGCTTGACTTATTTTTGAATTGCTGATAAAGCGTTCCTCTGTTATTGGATCAAGAGTTTTCATTTCAGATGTCCTAAGCAGATTTTTTGTCTAAATTGTGTCGGCTCTTATTTCTTACTCTTTAAAATTACAAAAAGGACAAAATATTTTTCAAAAGGAATATGGAAACCTGGGCATTTACAGTAAGCGGTGAAGTTAGCCGTTCAAAATGGAGTATTGATCCTGATGTTTGGATTATGAAATTAGAAAAACAAAACATAATAAACTAACAAATGCTAATGCTAATGAACTTAAATACCCCATCGCTGTCAGAATTGGGAAAATTTGATTGAGGGTGACAGACAAATCGATTGTATATACGTGACTGGTTGCTTTGACGCCGATCGGGGCATTGAAAGCAGTAAATGTAAATTCGAAAAATAAAAATAATCTAAAACTTATCTTTTGTGAACAAATGCAAAACAAATTTTGTCTTTTTGAAAAAATAAATAAGTTTACCGTTCATTACAGCTAAAAAAAAAAAAAAATTGTTTTTGCAATGTTCGGATCTGAAAAGAAGCCACAAGACCTTTAAAACAGAATCGGGTAAGTGGGCGACGCACTATCTTGAATTAAATACTTGAAAACAGACACGTCAAAAGTTGACGTGCGCGCATAAGAAGATCTGTGATTGTTGAAAAAGTAAAGTTTGTACTAGAGATGAAATTAATGAATCCAATGATGAGTAATTGAATTAATCAAATAATCGAATGTTCTAATTGAATGAATCATTCATATCCGGTATTCTAGGTATAGAATAGAGATGGGCGTTTTGGTTATTGTGATCTATGGTCACGGTATTCATGGGAGATTTCCCAAGATCATTGCCCCTTCCACCCATTCTGGGGGAGGGAGGTAATGCCCAATCCCTCAGGACGCCATAATTTACAAAAAATCAATTCGTTCAATTGACTTATTGATTAATTCATACATTCATTTAATTACTAATGCATTTGAATGAATCATCTATAGTATTTACGCAAAGGCAGAATAGTGTGTCGTTCTATCCTGGCGAGATAAATGTTTTGTTCATGTGTTAAAAAAAATAAACCCAATGTAAAAGATTTTAAACAATTACAAGTTTCGTAATTTCAAAAGAAGTGGCATTTAAAAAAATATAACTTTGAAAAATCTACGCTTAGCAAATTAAAACGTCTTGCAGGTACAAGAAAGAAGGGTTGTTGTAATTTATAGTCCCGAATTAAAGTCTATGTACATAACTGTTTCATTAGATACTTATGTTGTAAGAAATATGTAAGATTATAATATATCCTGCAGGTACAAAACACATAGTCTTTTGGATCCAATTAATAATATATATTTAAATTTATTGCAACAGAGAGAAAAAACATTTTTGAGAAGGGAATATGGGAGTCTAGGCATTCACAGGGCCTATGACCTGTCATTGGCTCAACACTCACCATTCTGCCTATGTTTGAACATCCACATTTCCTCAACTCTTCCATCTGTAGACTTTTGTAAAGTGAAAGAGCCAAAACCTTTATCATGTGAGTGTGATTCATCCGGCTGAACCAATTCACCTACTAGGCAACGCCTGAAAACAATTTTCTATTTTTTTATACTTCTTTTTTTGCCAGGTAGTTTATTCAACAATGTTTTGAGCCAGTCTGCAAGCATTTGGACGTGCTCAAAACATTCTTGAATTAATATATATGTTTTAGAGCAACAATTTTTTAGGTCACCGTGTATAACATTACGTCGTGTCAGTGCCTATATCTACGTTATTAGCAAAACGTATTAATATAATCAATTAAAAACCCTTTAAAGCCTAGTTATAATTTATTTTGTAACTTAGAGATAATACTGTAGGTAATTATGTTCATTTGTCTTTATTATAAATACTGTATTCAATGGAGACCCTGACACAATAAATTGTGACAGGTCTTCAAAGGGTTGATTTTTTGTATGATTCTTCTAGTTTTTGCTTTTATTTGTCTACACCACGGCTTATTTATTCTTTTTGGATTTTTCTGTTATATAATCGAGGTAAATATAACTAAACGATGTTGAAATTTTCAAAAAATGTGAAGAGCTTAGATTGATCAAACATTATTATAGAAAATAATCATCATTTCAAAAAAGACATTGGATTCAAAGTTCTTCATGTTGAAAATAAAATATTAAAATAAGACAACGTGGAAGTCTAAGAAATTAAAAAAGCGAATCACAATAAGACGTTTTTGGCAAAAAGTCAAAAACTGTTCTGCGCATTTGTCGATTTGCAAAAAGCGTATGATAAAGTAGATATAATGAAATTGTGGGGCGTGTTGGAAAAATATGGAGTAAACAATAAACTTACACGTGCAGTATCGTCTCTCTATGAGGAGAGTTCAGCGTGTATAAGAGTTAACGGGGGATTTACATCTTGGTTTGCGATATCAAAAGGCGTGAATCAGGGATGTGTAATGTCACCATGGTTGTTTAATCCATACATGGATAACTGTATGAAAGAGATAGAATGTATGGGTATTGGAGCCAAAATTGATAATTTTTCAGTAAGTTGCTTGTTATATGCTGACGATGCAGTTCTGTTAGCAAGCAGCAAGGCTGATTTGCAGCAAATAGTCTCTAGAATGTATGAAGTATGCCTGGAGAGCGAATTGGCGATGAACGAAAGTAAGTCAAAAGTTATGGTATTTGAAAGGGATAGTGAGGTTACTGACTGCATAATAAATGTAAACAACGAATGTCTCGAGCAAGTAGAAGAATTTGTGTATCTGGGAAGCATGTTTTCAAGCGATGGAATAGTAGAAAAAGATGTTGAAAGAAGAGTGAATGCGGGCAACAAAATGAACGGAGCACTAAGCACAGTAATTTCTTATAAAAATATGTCAATCGAAGCTAAACTGGCAGTGCACAACGGAGTTTTAGTCCCAACACTTATGTATGGAAGTGAAACATGGAACTGGCAGAGGAAGGATGAAAGCCGAGTGAACGCGGTTGAAATGCGATCTCTTAGACGAATGTGTGGGAAATCAATGTATGACAGGGTTACGAATGATGAAACCAGGCGAGAGTGTAAATCTGAGACGAGTATAATTGATAAGATTAAGAAAGGGTTTCTGAGATGGTTTGGTCACGTAGAACGAATGGACGACGAAATAATGGTAAAACAAGTATATATGGCGAAAATGAACGGCAACGTTAGACGAGGACGACCAAGGAAGACGTGGCATGATCAGATAAACCAAAATCTTAAGTCTGGTCATGTCAAAAGCAGACAGAACCGAAAGACATGTATGACAAGATGCATGAATGTGGAAGAGGCTTGGATTGTATGCTAGGATAGGCGTGTGTGGCGGTCCATTATCTCTGCCTACCCCTACGGGGAAATGACGTGATGGTAGTAGTCGTAGTAACAATAAGACAAAAATTATAAATATTCAAATAAACTGTATTTCTTTTAGTCCTCTCCTGTCTAGCTTCGAAAATATTTATATCACATTATATTTCTATAAAGTTAAACAATTATCTAATTTAAATTTATTGCAACATAGAGGGGAAACATTATTGAGAAGGGAATATATACGTTTAAAAATGGGCAGAATGATGAATGTTACACCGTGTGAAAAGCGGCCACTTAAAAAAGCCAACGACAGGTCATAAGCCCTGTAAATGCCTAGACTTACATATTCCCTTCTCAATAATGGTTTTCCTCTCTGCTGCAATAAATTAAAATATGAATATCTTTCTAGGGAAGAAATCCAGCTAGTCTGCAAGCATTTGGACATACTCAAACATTGTTGATATCTTATTCCCTACCATCAAACATCAAACCGGCTTTCTACACAACTAATAATATAGGAACATTGTTAAAAAATCACAAAGACAAAGTTCATAAATATAATAAATCTGGAATATATCAATTAAATTGTAATGATTGCGATTCAATCTACATTGGAAAAACTAAAAGGAACTTTAATATTAGAGTAAAAAAACACTTAAGATGCTTAAGTAATAATAATTTTTCTGAATTCGCAAATCATTTTATAGAAAATAATCATAACTTTAATAAAGATACTGGATTAAAAGTACTTCATGTTGAAAATAAAATATTAAAATTAGACAACTTGGAAATCTTAGGAATTAAAAAAGCGATTCATAATAAGGAAAAAATAATTAATAACCAAATAAACTATATTTCTTTTAGTCCTCTCATGTCTAGCTTCAAAAATATTGATATCTAATTACCACCCTTGTAAGAAAAAAAAGACTTGATTTATTGGGTGGGTCCACGTGTAGTATTTAGTGAACATGATAAAAATAAAATCAGAATTTATTTATCATTTACGTAAACATCGAGGAAGTAGCTTGTTTGCTTTGAAACCGGTCGATGGAAAAAAAAAATAGTGGTTTAAAACAAAGTTGTTGTATTTATTTTATTAAACAAAATTTAAATTAGTCTACTTTTGTATAATTTTGAACGTATCCATCTCACATCCCCATCCTTTCAAGACCAAAAGACTTGATTTATTAGTTTTATTGGCAAAATACTGATATAATTAAATACTAAAGGATTCATTCGTTAAGTGTACCTTGAGAAAGAAGCCTGTTAAGCTTTGAAACCGGTCGATGGAAAAAAATGAATAAGTGGTTACAAACAAAGTTGTTTGGTTTATAATTAATTTAAAATGATTTTTTGTTATATCCATAGTAAGTTTGGTTTTCTTTGGATTTGTGAACTGAATAACGATGCTACGTCGCTATTGACTAACGGACCGTTATATTTTTTCATAGTGATAGAGGACAAGCAATCAATACAAGATAACTCGATATAGGATTTTGAAACAATATATAATTTAACTAGCGGACCCAACAGACGTTGTCCTGCCCGAACGTTGGCTTGCCTGCTATCATCTTGGAAAAATACTTTTCGTCTAGGCACTTGTCTGTGATTAAATTCCAAAACTAAAAATTTTTGAAATTCAAAAAATATTGAATTTAAGTAGGTACTTGTTTATGGTTGAATTCCAAAACTTTAAGTCAGATGTGACTCACTACGGAAAGATCGAACCCCTTTAAATAAAAGTTTACTGGTCAAAAAAATTTAATTATAACTTACCAAAACTATTATTAAGTACTACCAAGAGCTAGTACCTAGATGTTACGAATTTTCCAAAATCTTTTTTAAAATAAACTTTAACTTTTATCTGTGCCGGCAGAATATTCGAACGTCAGGTTATGTCGACCGAATATTGACAGAAACGTCATTTTTCTCTGACGCAAAATATAAAAACACGTGTCAAAATTGACCCCTACTTTGCGCCACTTTTCCCGTGTTTTATACACCTACAGGTTTTTTTCCACTCACACACTTACAAGAACTTCCCACTCTTAGCTTTTTAAGGCAAGCATAAAGCCTGTATTTCACTGTTATTTATCGAATAGATAAAAGGTGGAAAACAAGTTAAATGGTTATACACCGCAAGACAAAAAAAATTACGAGTTTACCTGCTACCGCGCCCCTTGACTTTACTGAACCCTTTTTCTAAGAAATCCTTTATCGATACCTCTTTCTTTTGTTTAATAAATTAAGGACACTATGTGTCACCTTTCTACAATATTTACATTTTAAAATGTCTCAACAGTCTTGTTTTACCCGCGTTTGAGTGAACATAACACAACAATCATGGAAAGTGCAAAGCAAATGTCGATTGCGATAAAATCCAAAATAATCACATTGTCGCAAGAAAACATATCTAATTGTGAAATATCTCGTCGAGTTGGGTATTCAGAAGGTGCAGTGAGGTTTTTATTTAAAAAAATCCAAGAAACTGGATCCATAGAACGGAAAAAAGGAAGCGGACGGGGGCGCGTGACATCTGCCCGAGATGATCGCTTAATAAAAAAAATTGTTATGCGCGATCGATTTTTAACGGCACCTGAAATACACGCAGAGGTGCAGTCTACCAGCACATCAACATTTTCAGTAAAAACAGTGTCCAGGCGGCTGTTGGAGCATGGTTTCCAAGCACGGAGTCCCGCAAAGAAACCATTACTCACGGACAAAATGAAGAAGGCTAGACTGGATTGGGCGAAAGAGCACCAGAATTGGACCTTGGAGGATTGGCAAAATGTTGTTTTCCCTGATGAATCAAAATTCAACCTTTTTGGTCCAGACGGCAGAAAGATAGTTCGACGAAAACGTGGGGAAATATATCATCCGTCGTGCGTCACTCGAACCGTTAAACATTCACCCTACGTGATGATTTGGGGGTGCATGACAGCATACGGTTTAGGACCTCTAAATTTTGTACAGGGTACGATAAATGCCATTCAGTACAAAAAAGTGTTAAAAAAACATATTATTCCAACAATCGAGGACATTACGCAGTATACCGCGGACCCAATTTTTCAGGACGATTCTGCGCCGTGCCATAGAGCCCGCACTGTGAGTACAAATATATATATTTTTAAATGCATTTTGTGACCACATGATAAATAATTTATTGTTTTTTTTATAGATCAATGAATTCAAGGAGAAAATTGGCTTAAAATCGTTGACGTGGCCCGGGAATAGCCCTGATTTGAACCCGATAGAAAATTTATGGGCGATTATGAAAAAAAAAGTCGGGAAAAAAAAATCAAAAAACATTGAGGAATTAAAAAAAAACTTAATTCAAGTTTGGGAAGAAGAAATAACATCAGAAATTTTAGATTCGCTTTACGCTTCTCTAAATAATAGAATTTTACATGTTATAAAAAATAAAGGTGAATTCACTAAGTACTAAATATTTTTAAATGTTATAAATATGTTTAAATGTAAAATACTTTAATTTAAAATAAAGCGATAAGAACCTACTTCTTAAATATGAATTAAAAAATAACATGTCTTTTATTATTCCATCACAAACACTCGACCATAAATGAACCGTTATGGGTCTCTAAGGTTCGGGTAATCTGATACCTGATATATAATGGCAATTTCTAAGTACAATTCATGAGTAAGATTTTTTATTTTAACCTTGAAATAACGAGTAGTCATCACATATGTCAAACAATATAAAAAAAACTAATTAAATATCAAGAATAATTCATTATATGTCAATTTTAGTTTTTTTTGAGAACTCGTAAATTTATTTGTCTTGCGGTGTAGTGTAAAACTATAAAACATATGAGGGACTATAAAACATACTACTTGCAAATCCGGCAAAATCCAAAATTTTAAAAAGTGAGATATCAATTGAAACTTATTCAGAATACAATTTTTTTACAATAATTTCAACATTGTAAGTGAAAAAAAGGACTTAATTTGTAGACTTGACTTTTAAATTATCGGCATTTTTGCAAACATTGCAACCTCTACTTGACCATGACAAAGTTGGTAATGTATAAAATAAAATTTATTATTTCTCTACTGTTTCTTGACATTTTTCATTTCATTTTTTTGCACCACAACAGGCCAGGAGGCCCAATAACAGTGGTGAATTACATTACATAACAACCAGGCTTGAGGAAAATCACATTTTAATTTTGTGTTCTTACCGGGAATCGAACCCGGAACCTTCCGTGCGTGAGTCAAGCGTCTTGATCACTACACTACGGAGGCCGCCGACATAATCATGCGTATGTCATCACTGCTTACGTATAAAAGATTGACTGATTATAATAAAAAGTTTCAATTCAAAAAAAAAGTTGAAGTTAAGTATTGTATCAGTTTTTTGTGATTTGCCCAAAATGAAGAAAGATGGATTTTGCCGGGTTCGCAAGTAGTACCCTCATATATAAAATTACATTTTTATAAATACGATACGCTTAGGGGTTATAAACCAAATAATAACTTTGCAACATGTGCATCATGCACTATCTTTTTCAATACATATTCAAAATAAAAACCAGCTATTTTTAACATTTTTTAATAATAATAATAATTTTAAAAAAAGGTTTATTATTATGTTTTGGTTATTGATTTTCTGTTCATTTCTATAAATCTCAAATAACCACAAGAAACGTTGAATCGACGTTCACTTTGTAACAATTATTGGGGCATTACTCATAAACTAGGTATAAAGTTGCGCTTAGGCATAGTGGTAAAATACGAATGGAATACTATCCTTATTTTAGTGGTTGAATAAGAATGGTGTTCTCTTCCTAGTTCTACCACAATGGTTAGGCGTTACTTTATACCAGGTTCTTGAGTAAGGCCTTTAATGTATTTGTATTGCAATGATAAACAATATTTTGCGTTTGTCCGAATGTTTAAAGACATGACTTGATTCCTAGTAGGTAAAATAATTCATCCAGATGATCTCACTGACGCCTACGATAAAGATTTAAGCTCTCTTAATTCATAAAACTCAACAGACAGAGGAGTTGAGAAAATATGGATGTTTTGACGAAGACAATATAAAAAATAAATACACTAGAATAAAGTTATGCTGAAACAAGCAAAAATTATGACAGTACGTCAACTAATATATTTTAATGTAATGTTTTTTGTTCATAAAATGATCAATGGTTATACCTCAAAAGAGTTGACTCAAAAGGTTTTTTTCTAATCAATGTGAACACGGATATAAAATAAGAAATAAACATGAAGTAAGACTACCATTTCGTAGGAAAACAAGTACACAGAACTCATTGATGCACCGAGCTGTACAGTTATATTATAAGGAAATACCATTGGAAATAAGAGAGCAAAAAAATCATTAATTTAAATGTCAATTAAAAAAATATGTGTTTAGCAGATAAATTTTCGTGTTAGCTTTATAGAAGTTTTCTTTTTAAGTGTACGTATATCGTTTGAAAAATGTTAATAATTAGTATGTTTTAATAATAATTAGATATAAGTTAATATTACGACTTTTATTTATTATGTTTGTACTATTTAAAGACAAAATAAAAAAAAAAATAAAAAAAAATATATAAAAAAATATGCTTAATGGTCCGAAATCGTATAAATTGATCACATAAACCAGCCAGTATAACTGTCTTGAATTCCTGTATTCCTTGAAATTATATGTCTAGTGCAACAATTTTTTATGCTGAATTTATCTGCATTTACAAACTTAAAAATCAAATGACTGAAATACTTCAGTATTTTTTTATAAACAAGGTGTCAGGCTTTGAAATGAGCTACATTTACATATAAAAAATGAACGTTTCTGAAATGAAGTAGATGCAGTGCGTTTAAGTTTTTAATAACTCTTTGTTGATGTATTATTGCCTGGCTGTGAACCATGTGAGCATACAAATTTCTTTTGGGCTAGTAGTCACACTTTTTATATGAAAACTTATTATTTTGCACACATAAAGCATAGATTAGTAAAGATTTTAATAGACTTCAGTTCAATATTTTTCATTTAATCATATAGATTGCTCAGTTTCATACAGAGATAACTATAAATTACAAGTTTTGAGTAATGGCTGACAGAAGTATTGACATACCTACATTGATTTGAAACAAATGATTATTAACATCACCTTAAGAAAAATGTGCATTTTAATATTGATACAAAATGTGTACATAATTGTTCCTAGTTTTAGAATTAAATTTGTTATACAAATTATCACAATGCTTTTATAAAATATGGAGCTGAAAAATTATTTAGTTAATTTATTTCTATGAGAAAACATATGTCTAACAAGAGAAAACCAATATTTTTAAACAGTTAGACTTTGTTTGTCAAATTAAAAAGGAACGTTTTTTAAATACAATGAATAGTAAAACTCAAATCATTTTTTTTTGTAAAAGCTTTATACAACTGAGCCAACAATATGTTAAAATGTTTTAAAAATACTTTACTGTAAAAATCGTGGTGTGACGTCAGCTTAAGGAATTTTTGACGTCATCATCTTAGTAAAAAAGAAAAATTTGATGCCAACAAGGATATATTCCTGGAAAAGAGATTTTTTTGTTTTAACTTTATAGTGGAAACGCTTCGTTGCTTTAGTAACTTTGACAATTTGGCAGCCACTAAGTTTATAAAATTTCTTTTTAAAAAATCATAACATTTGAAAGATGAATACTTTAAAACAAACAAGTTTTTTTAACCCTCAAAGTAGATCAAAAATGAAATTTATTTTATCTTCTTTTAACTCATAGTTATTTTTAAAAAAAAGAATATTTTATTGAATTTAAGTCCGTGCGTTTAAAAGCAGTTTAACTTCCAAAATCAAATATTTATTTTTAAAACCATATTGTGGTAAATATTACGTTAAAATAATAAAAAAATGTTTTTCTCATTTTTTAGCGTCATTTTTGAGAGTAATCACCAAAACGGAGCAGTACATTTCGATTCTAAATACATGTATATAAAACATAATATAACAGCTACAATTATTTCATATAAAAAACAAAATAAATATTAAATAAGCCAATTAAAGGTTTTCACAAATAACACTCCAGAAAGTTAAAATATATTCTCAAAATTAAAATAAACGATGATCTAAATCTAAAAAAAAAGAAAAGAATAAAGCACCACAAAATTATTTCGAAAGTGAACGCCGCGATGGTCAATTTTCAATTCTTTGATACATTTTTTAAACAAACGAAAATCGCCGAGCTCATAAAAACACGCCTTACTTTAGCTGCTACCACAGACAAGGTAAACAATAAATACAGCTAAAATTTTTAGTTTACTTCAGAGGCAAGTACACCAACATAAAGAAAAAAAAGTGACCATCGGACTTACTAAACCTAGGCGCCAACGAGTCTGATGATAAAATGAAAAATAAATCAAAATAATTATGTGTGTTCAAAATAAGTTCTAGTTAGAATTTATGAACTGCATTTTTCAATTTATTTTTTATTTTTGTAATGTACCTAGCAGATAATGCATGACCAAAATGCCGCGTTTAGCGCCTTAACGGATATATGAATATGAGCGCATCCGGTTTCCTCACCCGGATCTGGACTTCCGGTGCAATTTTACAAAGCTTTTCCACAAGCCGGATGTGGTAGTTTACCAACAACCTGAGTTCTCTTTCAAAGGCGTTAATTTTAAAATTTAACCAAGTTTCAAAATGCAAAAATTGCAAAATGCATTTGAGTGTTTTTCTAAGTAATTTACTTTTACGTTAACTATTTAACTAGACTAGTTAAAAATTTTAAGCTTTTGAAAGGTTTGAATTCATACAATGAGATATGGAAAAACTATGGAAATTTAATTCTTCAAAATTTAAACCTATTTTTTTAAACATCTTTACATTATTTAGATAGTTATACTTTATGCCATCAAGTTTCTGGCACAAGTTGGTAACTAAATATTAGTTGTCATGAGATACTGCGCTTTAAAAGTTAAAAGCTCATCCGAAATCAAGAATTCGAGTAAAAATGCAAGCTGAATAACATAAAATGTACTTTTTTGTGTTTAAAAAAAATTAATTAAAAATTATTTGATGCCATTTATGCAAACATCTCATCATGAAACCTGACAAAATATAATTAATCGCAAGAGCTCCTATAGAGCCCTGCATATTGAATATATTTTCTTCTTCTTACCAGCCCATTTTTTTCTACTGCTGAATAAAGGTCTATTCCAATTTTTGCCATGGTTTTTGTCCTCAGCACTCTGTTTCCATCCATGTCCAACGAGTTTGACGATGTCGTCAGTCCATCTTCTCTGTGGTCCATTTTCATATGGTCTCCAATTTATTATTCTGGGGTCCACCGATCAATTTCTTGTCTGGCCACATGACCCGCCCACTGAATTTTTGTCTTCCTACTCTTTTATCGGTTACCTTTGTACGGCGTCTTATCTCCACTTTCCTAATTTGGTATCTTAAAGAGACGCCCAACATTTGTCTTGCTATAGATTGCTGAGTGCATTTTATTTAGTAAACACTTCTGGCAGTGATTGACATGGTTTCAAGACCATCTGTTGTCACCGGCAGAACACAAAAGTTATAGACTTTGGCTTTTTGATTGTTTAAGATTTTCTTCTTTCTGAAAACGTGTTTTAGCTTTCCAAAAGCAGCCCAACATAATTTGATTTGTCTGTGCAGTTCTGCAGTTTGATTTAATTTTCCCGATTTGATTTTGTGCCTTAAGAAAATGTCCTTGTCTACAGCACCAATGGTTTTACTTCTAATACATATTTTGCTAGATGTTGGACTCAAAATCCTGGTTTTGTCCATATTCATTTCCAGACTAATCTTTTTAGAGGCTTTGTATAATTCTTCTACCATCGTTTCCAGTTTATTTACCTCTTTACTTATTTTTACTTGATCATCTGTAAAACGAAAGTGATTTAAATACAAACCATATTTTTCCAATTAAGCGTCTTGAAAACGTCATCTAAGGCCTTTTAAGTTTTATAAGACCTCGATGCCATAATAAGCTTCTTCAAAAAAATACTTATTCATACGACATAAATCATATGACATCTTTGCTTTTTATTACACTACAGCCAGTTAACAGTAAACAGTTAACACCCAGGTAACAGTTATTTTTTAACAAATTTAATTAAAAAATATTTTCAAAGCTAGGCACATATGTCGAAAAATCTAGAAAAGTTGGGTTTCGTTTCGCTTTTTGTTGATTGGGGGGTTGCTACTTAATTTTTGAGATAGACAAGTAAAAACAAATATTTATAATAAAAAATGGCTTTATTGTTTTTTAAAGTATTCTCCTTGCAGATCAATACACTTTTGCATGCGTTTGAACCAATTTTCGAAGCACTTTTTCTTATCCGATTGAGGTATCTTCAAAACATGTGATTTGAACGTATTAACCGCTTCATCATGTGTCAAAAAAACGTTGGAAATAAGAAAAAAATATTGGGTGTCAAATCAAGTCTGTACGGCGGATGACCCATCAATTCGATGTTTTGAATGCTTAAAAATTCACTTGGTTGAGCTGATATGTGACAGCTTGCGTTGTCGTGGTGGAGAATGATTTGTCTTCTGCAATTGGTTTTCCTTATTTTTCTTAACACTTCTGGTAAACAAATGTGGGTGTACCATTCAAAATTGACCGATTTACGTTGTTCTAATAGAACGGTGGCGACATGTTCAGTTATTCCGAAAAAACGGGCGACCATTTGCTTCGAAGTACTTCGTGCGCGAACAACTTTTGTTGGATTTGGCTCGTCTTGAAAGACCCATACAGTAGAAGATTGTTGTTTAGTTTCAGGTTCATATGTATTGATCCACAATTTGTTGCCTGTAATAATCTTATAGACGTCTTTTGAAGCACCGCGATTGATTTTTTTAAACATTTGTTTGCACCAATCGACTAAAGCCATTTTTAGAGAGATTGTCAAATTATGCGGTATCTAACGCATACAAATCTTATTGACAACCAAATTTTCATGCGATATTGAAAGTATGCAAGTAAAATTAATGTCCAAAGATGCTTGAATCTCAATGTATGTCACATGACGATCTTGCAATATCAGTTCACGCAAAGCATCGAGTTTTTCTAGCTCAACGGCCGATTTTGGACAACCTTCAAGAAATTCGTCCTGTAACGAAGTGTGACCACGACTGATTTCAGAAAACCAGCAAAACACGGTGGCCCGAAATGATGTTTTATCATTAAAAGTTGCAACGAGTTGATCGGCACACTGTTGTTGGTTTAATTCACTTCGAAATTCATAGAAAATTGTCGTACGAAAATGTTAAAGATTAAGTTCCATATTTTTGACAAAATCAATTTTTCAAGTATCTGTAAACAACACAAATATCACTAGTTTGACAAAACGTTCTGAGTACGTTTACCAAATCGTTTATCAGATTTGACATATTCACACTGGTGTTGTTATATCTCAAAACTTAAGTAGCCACACTCGTAATTGATAAATTTCATTGAAAAGAACGTCAATTATGTCAAGAAGAATTGGCTGTTGTATTTGTAAAGCCTTACAAAGTGTTACTAATGCATATTCATCTCGGCCGACTCTGCCATTTGACAATGCATTATTCATAAAACCAGAAAGTTTCTGAAAGCCGAACTTGCTGTCTTCGTATTGTACTGTTAAATTATAAGGTCCTTAGTCATCATCACTTGTTTACCAGCACTTCGTTCCAGATACATCCAAACATACTCGATATTTTAGTTTTGTCTTTATTTGTTCGAATTTTTCATTTATTTGAATTTTTGTACATAATGTAAATTATACATTGGTAGTCTTTCCAATTTTTCCATGGCAAATTTTTTCCAACCAACGAAAAAATATAATTATTTTCATAACATAACATATTTAACAAAGGAGTAATTATTCCTATTTCGAAATAGATCAATCTCTTTATCTGTCTTCATTGGAGAAACGTAGAACTGAGATGGACCTCATATGCATTTTCAAAATACTTCATGCTTTAAGTGATATCTCATCTCTGTTGCAATCAATTTCTTTACATGTTCCCTACTTTGTCACCAAAAATCAAAATCTGCTAGTTATTAAATCTTCTAAAGGCAACATTTGTTTTTATGCCCCAATGTCCAGAATGTGTAGATTAGTCAATTCATCACACGACTTGGAATTCTTTGGTATAGATATTTCGTCTTTTCGTTGATCTCTTTGCGTAAAAACAATGTGGAATGAAGTTGGATTGGCATAGTTTAGCTCGAAGTCTTATGTTTTTTGTTTTATGAATATATTGTATACCATTATTGTATTGCCCTTGTTTGTCTTTGCTACATACTTTTATGTTCTTTTTGTTCAATTTCTTGTATTTATGTTTCTTCGTGTAATTGTTGTTATGGCTTAGGCCATATAATAACAATTACATATAATAAATAAATCAAATAGAAAATTAAATGAAAAGCTCAAGATACATAAATATATAAATAACTTTTATTGCATGTTTAATTATTAAAATTAATATTTTTACTCAATGGGAAAAGGGAATAAAAAGAAAAGAGTCAAGAAGGTTAAACTGAACGTAGTTATACAGAAAACAGCCAGCCATTGAAAAGTGAAACTAAGATAAAAGTACGTTTGTAAAAATAGTGAATAATCAAATTTGCCAAAGAGTTTTATATTTTTTGAATGTGGCAAATGGTAAACAATTAATAAATTAGTTTTTAAAATATTTTAAATAAGTAGGAGTACTCGTATTATTACGTATTTGACCAGTTTTAGAAGTAGTTTTAAAGTACTGTTATATACATTTTTGAGATCAACACTATTTTTAAAAGGTTATTTTTACACTTTTTGTACGGTAGCGGCCTGGCTGTTTTTAGCAGAACATGAAATTGACCTTACTGCACCCGATGACACCAATATCTCATTTTTTTTAAATCGTGGATTAGCTGCTTTTTACGTAACTGCGTTTAATTAAGGAAGAGAAAGAAGATGTTTTTTTCAGACGTGATTCAATTATTTTTGTAGTAAAATCTTCGAAAGTTGATGAGAGTTGTTTCCACAGTCAAGCCGCATGGATGGAATATATGAATTAGAGAAGAACGATGAATTTTGGATGGGTATTAAGATGGTGTTTTAAAAATTAGAACGAATAGGCAAACCATGAACTGATAAGCGTAGACATATTTCACGGAGGTAAATGGTTGCGTTAGGACTATGAAGTAAAGTGACCAGAAGTGAGAGGGAGTGATAGTCTCTCCGCTGTCTAATTTTGAACCATTTCAGTTACCTATGATGTATTTCCTAAGACCAAAATAAATCTAATATATGTATTCTAAAATTGTCAGGTGTATCAAAATACTAAGTCAACATTGGTATAATTTTTGATATTAAATCCTCAATTATAGAACTCCACAATCTTTCATAAATTATATAAAATAAGTGTTTGGCTTTGTTAAATAAATTTGATTTATAATATGGATTGGGTTTACTTATAAGACTAATTTAAAAAAAAAAAAAGTTAAAAAGAAATATGAAATTATAAAAGAAACTCAAATCAATTCACTTACACAAAAATAAGGTTTGGACTTTTAATTTCAGAAACACAAAAATAATCTTTGCAAAGGCATTTGCTCGATCATAATAAATGTCAATGTTAATTTTTCCTTCTATTTTGTCTAAAACAAAACAAACTTAAAATTCATATTTAAAAATAACTCAAACATTATAAATCTCACTGCTAAAATTATACTAAAATAAGAAGGGTTGAAATTTTTGATTTCTATTTTTACAAGACAAAGGCTTTTTTTAACTGGAGTCTTTTGAATTTCTTTATAACTCATATTTTTATTATTCTAATTATGATTTATGATCATATTTTTAGACTCATAAAAATGGTTTAAAATTTTTGTTTAAATTCGCCAATGTAAAACAATGACCTTTTCCTTTTATAAACTCCATTTGTGCGGCTTTCTAGCACACAAAAGAAAGACTCAAAATACATTTTTCGCTCTAACAAAAACGAGAAGACCCGAATCTTTAATTTATAGAGCTGAGAAGTTGCGTTTAATTGCAAATGTCTAATTCATTTTATCAAACGGAGCGCCATTCTTTGAAGGCAGTTCGTATAATGTTGATTTTCCACTTGAGTTTCATTAACAGGACACAAATAATACAATAGGACCTCACAAAGGGACAAAAATGAATGTTCTTCGTCTCGTATTAATGTCTTTATGGCTGAATCATTAAAACAAAAGTTGACTTGTTTGACACCGACGAATACGAGTTAATGTTAAATTATTATCGAAGAGGTTTTTTTAATAAAAAAATATTTACAATTTTTTCGTGTATATTTAGTTCTTTTTATTTATATCCCTACAGAGATGAGGTAGAATTTTTTTCAAATTCAGGATTATGGATATTCGAGCGTTTACAGGGCTTATGACCTGTCATTGGCTGGGTTAAGTGGCCACTTTAAGTACTTAAAGTTTTAACTTAAAGTTTTAAGTATCTACTTTTACTAAGTTTTAACTTAAAGTTTTAAGTACCTACTTAAAGTGGCCACTTAACCCAGCCAATGACTGGTCATAAGCCCTGTAAACGCTCGAATATCCATAATCCTGAATTTGAAAAAAATTCTACCTCATCTCTGTAGGGATATAAATAAAAATATATACCTACTCCCCCTTGGGAGAAAATTCAGATTTGTGTGTGTACAAGTACACGTACCAAAAATAATGTTATATTTAGTTTTTTATTTATTTATTTATTTAAAGAAAACAACAGCCATTACAACAAAAAATACAGTATATACAAATAAACTAAAATTTTAGGCCAATTATAGTTTTCTATATAAAAACCGTTTATTATAACATAATATGAAACTTTGCATGGAAACGAAAATCCCACATAGGCACAGCCTGTGCGTGGGTATACTAAATAAAGAAATCGTAAATCTATGGTGTAGATAAAAAAAAAAAAACATATAATTAAAAAAATCAGGTTCCAGGTAACAAGAGCAAAATAAGAGAGTTGCTACTCGATCAAGAGTTTAAATATAAAAAGTAAGATAAAGAGCTTAGGTGTAAATATTTTAATTTTTCATATATTTTTTTGTATTTAAAAAATAAATTTATATAGTATTATTTGTATAAACATGTTTATTCTGATCTTTCAGGCTGTTAATTTATATCTGTTATTTATTGTTTTTATAAATGTAAATAATATTATTAAGTTAGTATAAATATAATCTTCACCAACAAGCTACAGAAAGTGGCTTGGTGGGATTTTAGTTTTAAAAAAATATAACAAGTGATTTTTTTTTTAAATTGTAAAAATGTATAATTATACTATTAAAATAAATAAATAAAATTCAGGTTGTTTTTTTTTTTTAAATATAAGTAAGAATAAAAAATCTAAATTTATAAAATTGTAAAGATAAAGACTTCATGTAGAGCAAAACTCACGTAGGAAAAAATACGAGAGCAAATAAAGAAAATATTTTAACAATATTCTGAGTTTGTCCAAATGCATTCTCCTAAACACTTGTTAATAACAATATATTACAACAGATATGAAAAACACTTTTGAGAAGGGAATATAGAGGTCTGGGCTGGCCGGTTTAAGTGGCCTCTTCACACACTGTGTAAAATTCACCATGCTGCCTTTATTCGAATATCTTATCAAATAACTTCAATTCTTCCATCTGTCGATGTTTGTAAAGTTATTTCACCAACATACTAGGCAACGCCTGAAAATAGTTTCCGATTTTGATACTTTTTTTTTTAGTTTTAAAATGTACAGAGGTTCTTTGTTTTAGGTCCTAACAAGCTAAAAAAAATCTGTATTTAGGAAGGACCTTTTTTTAAATGATTTTTTTTTCATTTTATAAATTGGCACTTAAAAAAATTCTAAAAATAATAATAATATCAAAAAATACGAAAAAGACATAAATTAGAAAACTAACAGGTTATAATAAAAATTTAATCAAGAATATAAATTTAAAAACATACCGATAAAAAAAAACTAACTTAAAACCAGACAATGACAGGTCATAAGCCCTTTAGATAGCCTAAACTTCTATGTTCCCTTCTCAAAAGTGTTTTGTAAACAGCTATTTATTTCACTGGTTGCTCCACATTACGATATTATTATCTTATTTTACTTCACAAAGTCAACAGATGGAAGAGTAAATGTGGGTGTTTAAACACAACCAGAATGAAAGTTAAAGCCAAGATTTCCATATTCCCTTTTCAAATTTTTTTTCCCTTCTGTTGGTATAAATATAAATAACACAAAAACCTCAAATTAAGTAGTGTAACAGATAATCTAAATACGCTCCAACTGGAATTTTAATACAGTGCCTCATACAATTGGATACGGATTGGGAAATAATGATAGTAAAATATTTGCTTTTCTTCATTAAAAGTTTATTTTTAATGTGCCCATTTTGTTTTGAAATACCGAATGAATAATAATACTGTTGGAACGCCATTTTAATATTGAATCTTGTACCAAGTTTCATTAAGATCCCATTAAGATCATTTACCATTTAACGACAGTTTTCTTTAATAATTATGCCTAATAGTTGTTTGAATTGCTTTGAAAGTAGAACAATTATTTCTCTTTTGCTTCGGCCAACGAAGAAAACCAATAAAAGAACATTTATTTGATAGATGCTACCGTCCTTTAATACATTTATAGGTTTTACCATAAAGTAAAGATGACATAATTACAATTACTTAAATGGCTATCTGAACTTATAAAACTAATCAGTGCAAAATATCACATAAAACCAGTAAAAGTGGTTTTTTATTGTTGTAACCCAATATTATTTTATAATTCAAATAGATTATATATAATTCAAGTCAAAGAAAGAATCGTGTGTTAGAAATACCACATTGTAAAACGAGGTTCGCACAAAGACATGCATATTTTATAGGCCCAAATTTTTTTAATTATTTTTTTACTGATAATATTTAAAAAAAAAAAAATATATATTTATTTTTACATGATATTTTTCTGTACTTTATGTGCCCGCAAATGTAACAAAAAATATGTACCTGGGTGTGAGTCACCGGAACCCACTTTGAACCGAACTATTTTAGCCTAAGCGCAAGGCACTACTAAAACAAAGCAAGCTATCGATACGTCAGTCTTTTTACTCTTGCTACTGAATGGGAAGGAATGCGACGTTGTCAATTCTATGTATAAGTAGTGAGCATTTAAAATGTGTCGGATGTCTCTCAACCAGGTTCATTGACGCCTGGTTACACCGTTACACCACGTTGTGTTTTTAAAAATATATCTTTGATTTCTCCTCAAAATATGCATATTCATCAAAATGATATTAGCACCTTTTTTTAGAAGTTTTTATATACATGCATTCCAATACATGCATTCCAATACCTTCTTAAGTCTGCCAAATTGAACATGTAAAGGCTATTTTTCATAGTATATTGTTGGTTCATTAATAGTTTCCTGTTTGTGATATCTGATATTTATTGTAGGGGTGAAATATGTACATTATGATGTTATGTATCAGGGTAAAGGCTAGACTAAGTACAAGGGGTAAGATTGACGAAAAGAAATGCCCAAGGGTATAAAGTCTATTTTATTTACATGAAACAAAGGCATATATTATTTATCTTGTTCGAGCAGGTTTTGAAATTTAATCAGAATATCATTGAACCCTTTTTGATATGAAAATTTGGGCATACGAGTGTGTCATTTATTTTTGAATTTTATTATGTTAATACTTTTCTCTTGATAGTACTTCATCATCATCTTTTTATCCCTATCTGCACCGCATGGTTCATAGGACAGAGCTGCCAGGTAAACTCTTTTGCTATAAGAAGTGTTGGATTATGTTAATAGATTTACCTTTGCGTTTGAAATAATTTATCATAGTGGATAGTAAATTAATTCTCCAAACTGACAATATGAGCTAGTGGATGCGGCCAACAATAAGAAATGTATTCAGACCAGAGAAAATCAACATGTTATAACACTGACTAACCTAATGTTGAGTCCTCTTCCTTGTCTGCGATAAGCTCACGCTGTCAGGGCAATTGATGATCAGGAACATTGCAAGCACACAATTTCGTCTAAGGCGGTGGAAAATGATGAACGGCGATGAATTGATGATAAATTTGTGGCATCAAATATGAATTGTTCTCCTTAAATCAGATTTTAAAAAAAATCAATGCAGCGATGTTTAGAGATCATATTTTCATGATTGTCCCGTCCCAATGTGTTTTTATTTCTAAAAAAATGCAAATAATCTATATCAGAATCAAACTGTCTTTTTTATATAAAAGATTATAAATTCAATAAAATGTGTACATTTTTATGAGATTGGGTTAGAAAATTGTAATAATACTCACTGTATCTTGACAAAATATTCCAAAATCGCAAATTAATAGATCCAAAAAAATGCAACAAATCCATTTCTTTTGTGTGTCAAATGATAATAGACAGAGCTAAGTGCACGAGTTTGGTAATACATAATATGTATAGCTGTCATAAAAAGAGGACACAAAATAAAACATCAATATTGTAAAAAAATGGAGAAATGGATCGATTTGATATAAATACATAGTTATGGGTCCAAAATGGGAACTTTGGTACCAAATAGGTTAACAGCTTGTGTTCTACAATAATATCTATTTTAAAAGTATTAATCAAAATAAATTACGTACTACTATTGATACAATCATGTCATTTCCCCGTAGGAGTAGGTAAAAATGATAGACCGCCATACACGCCTATCCTGACAGATATTCCTAGCTTATTTCATATTCATACGTCTTGTTATATACGCCATTTGGTTATCAGCTTTTGACATGACCAGATTTTTAGATTTTGATTTATTAAAACACGTTTTTTTAGTCGTCCACGTCCTACTTTACCATTCATTCTTGCTTTATATATCGGTTTTACCATTATTTTGTCATACATTCGTTTTACATGACCAAACTATCTTAGTGGCCATGTCTTAATTTTATCCACCAATCTCATATTAGAACTCTTGCTCGATTTTATTATTCTTAACCTTATTCATTGATTTTCCACACATTTGTCTAAGCGACCGCATTTCAACGATATTCCCTTTTTTTCATCCTTTTTCTACTAGCTCTATGTTTCACTTCAATAGATGAGTTATGGGACTAAAATATAACCCTGTTGCGCAATGCCAAATAATTAAAGGACAACTAACCGCAAAATAAATAAACAAAATAAACAGGTTATCTAGGATACTTTAATTGTATTGAGTCAAAGACTAAGAAATTTATCAGAGTGTTAGGTTTGCTTTACTATTTGCTGACTTATTTATATGAAAACGATTTAGAAATTTCTGGAATATCGTTCACTTTTAAAGGAAATCTGTAGAAAACTAAAAGTTATTTCTCGTGTGTCTTGTTGTGATTAGTTTGTGTCTTTTGGTAAACTTTGTGACTTGATGTCTGGAATTTCTGTTCACTTCTCTGGGAGACTATTGATTGGAAAATATTTACAGCCGATCAATGGAGAAGCTTTTTTCGTAGGGTAATATCAACAAACAACGTAGACAACTATTGGTTAACTCGTATTAGAATTACATTTGATTATTTATATATTTAAAAATAATTAAAAAACATTTTTACTTTCCCCTTTTTATAACGTTTTTTTTTATTATTTATTCATCATCATCACTCCATGTCCGCTCTCTAATTGCAACATGATTTTTTTAACTTTGCACCTAAACAGGCAAGGAGGCTCAATTACAAAACATTTTAACATTTTTTTATTTCTAACACATCATAACAATTACAGTTTAAATAACGACTTTGCCAAAGCGTTTAACATGATGGCAAGCTACCTTTATTGACAATTTAATTGCTAGCTACCTCCAAAACCAAAACCAATACGTTTTACATGGCATGTTTGCATCAAATTTTTTAGAACTTACTTAGGTGTCCCCCAAGGATCCAACCTAGGCCCACTGCGGTCTCCTTTTTTTATTGACGATATTCCTAGTGTTGTAGTCAGTCCACGATTTTTATTATAGGCGGATGATTTGAAGCTATTTTTGGGAGTTGAACTTTGGTTGATTTTTATGCTTTACAGGCAAATTTGATTTACGCTTCTCAATAGAGAAGACGAAACAAATTGTTGTTCAATATTTCTGATGTTCAGTTATGTTTTTCACCGGGGCCCAAAAAGCTATTTTTTTCCGCTACAGAATGAATGACCAGAATCTTACGCGGACTTCTAAAGAAATTTTCGCGGACTGTTAAACATCTGGGCATTACTTTTGTGAGTTTCCTGACATTCCATGTTCAGATCGAAACAGTTTGAAGTAGTTCATTTAAGATGTTAGATTTCGTCCTGCATAATGCCAGGGTTTTCGGTAGAATACAAGTAATTCTGTGCAACTCATTGGTGCAAAGACTAGATGGCTCGATAATTTGGAGACCATGTGAGTTAGAGTAGTCTCTAATGGTGGATAAGGTCAAGAAGAAATTTCTTTGATTTGACTACGCAATTCTTTAGATTGTTGCGCGGTATTTTCGACATCCTGAAAATATGTGAAGGATTGGCTTTTATGTTCCTGATAGACAACGTCCACATTCCAATATACAAGACCAACCTTCCAATGATTATTTCTGTTGGAAGGGCTACCTCCATGTTGAACAATATTGCTTTGGACATTGATATTTTTCTCATTTTTGAGGAAGTTTTTCGTTAAAAAAAAATCTTACTTTTTTAACATGTTATTAAAAATGAATAAATTTCAAATAAAAAAATGGAAAACTGTGATTAATTATAGCATAAAACACCCAGGTGTAAAAGAAATCATACAAAATTTTTTGCTCTAACCGGGAATCGAACACGGAACCCTCCGCACGTGAACCAAGAGTCTTAGAACCACGGAGGCCGCCATAGCGTCCACAAAGGGCTTCCAGGCATCTATGTCGGCTGCTAGCTCCTGTGCATCCTCCCAAATCAGGTTTTCTTCCGTTTTGTCTTTTGTTGTGTCCGTGTTCTCATTTTCTTATTCTTTAAAAAGTGAAAATGAGTTTCAATGAAAGTGAAACCCCACATCCATGATTCTTCCTATACATCTATTCATGAAACTAATTTTATTTATTAGTGATTCTTAAAACCCCTTAGTTTATTCCATAAACATCTAATGAGGTCAAATCATTTTTTATCCTAATTAGGTAATATAAATAGTCGCGGTATGCTTTTTACATTTTTTTTCCATAATATATTTTCATTTTCGTAAATGATTGAATGTAGTAAATGAAGATGTCCAAATGCTTGAAGACAAGGCCTAAAATTAATCCTACTTAATTAAACTAATTGTATTATAGAGGGACATTTTCGAGAGCAGAATATGCAATATATGCATGTCTAGGCTGTTACAAAGCTTATGACCTCTCATTGGCTGGCTTAAGTGGTCACTTTACACACTGTGTAACAAACTACATTTTACATTTGTCTTAACATCCATATTTCTTCAATTCTTTTATCCGTTTATAATTTGTAATAAATTTCATTGTTTTTTTTAATGAATTTTTATACAAGCATTCAGACAAACTCAAAATATTTTTGAATAAATTATTTTTTATTAATTTATTTTGTAATTTAATCCAAAATAATTCAAGGTCCCGACGAGATTCGAACTCGTGATCTCCTGTTTACAAGACAGGCGCTTTAACCAACTTAAAGCTTAAGCCACAGGACCATTGCAATTTTGCACATGAATATACAAATAACTGAAGCATAAAACGTATTTTAACAACTTTGCTTCTCACGACAGCATTCAAATATAAAAATAAAGATTTACAATTCCGAAACGTATACCCAAGAGGTCCCGTGGCTTAGTTGGTCAAAGTGCCTGTCTTGTAAACAGGAGATCATGAGTTCAAATCTCGTCGGGACAATCAAGTTTTTTTGGATTTAAAAATAAAATATTTTTTTGCTTCTTATTTAAAAATGGTTCTGAATATACTAGACGCATTATGTATTTTCGTGTCCGAGCAAATTAAAAATACAGTTTTCTAGACTAAAATCCTGGGTAGTGTTTTCAACACGACAGAGTTTATCTTGATTATGTTAAATTTAACGATAAGATGATTAGTCTCGCGCTTCAGGTGCCAATCCAGAGACTGTAAACTTTTAAAATGTTAAACACGTTTCCTTTTAATTATTAACTAGTTTTTAACTACAGCCTCGCTCGCGTCGTATTAGAGAGAAATCAATTAATTAATTAGTTTGGATGAAAAGGAGCCTATATCACTTTTTAGCTTTTCGGCTATCCCTATGCAAACAATTGATTGGTCTTTCCTTTGTGACGTAAAAGAAATGCATGCAAACAAAAAAACGCATTTTTTCATTTATGAAATTAAAACAATTTACTATCAAACAAGAAAATTATATATACCAACGGAACATTTGGAAAAAAAAAATTCTCACTAAGCCCCTTTTTGTTGCTTGTGGGTAAATTTTAGTTTTTTAGGTTTTTATAAGTTAACTTGCTGAACCCAGCCACGTTTTGCTGAGGATTTGTCTGATATTAATTATTACAAAAGTAAATAAAAACAGTCTTGAAACTATGCATTTACAGAGAAAACACATTGTTTAATTGAATATCTTTATTTGTGTTACTGTGTTGGTGCTGTAGAATATGAGCAATTAAAATTCTTACTTTGGCTAAAATTAATAAAATGAAAGCACTGTGTAGAATTGTCTTTTAGAACTAATTAACTATGACAAATTACGAGTTAATTAAATACGCATAGAGTTATCCGTTTCCGTTGAAACTTGCGAATAAAAAGTATATGGAAATACTTTTCTTTAACACAAAGCCCTTGGCTTCATAAAGTTTAGGAAACATTGTTATATTTTTTTGTAATGTAAATATATAGATAAATTAAATAAATTAATGTTATGTTCTATAAAAAAATTAAGTCAATCATTGATTACTTTTTGAAATTTGCGGCCTCAAACATACCGAATATACATTTCTATAACATAATGGCGGACCCAACAGACGTTGTCCTGCCGGAACGTTGGCCTGCCTGCTATAAGCTGGTTGAACAAACGTTTTATCGACTCTTTCCGACGAATGGTTTGTTCTTGGCTTTATCTTCTCATGTGATTGTCTAAAAGTCCTCGTTGTGCTCAAATCCAAATTGTTCAAAAATCACTGCTCTAGTGCCATAATCCAGGAAGAAAATACGGGAATACGTGTTAATGAAGAAAAGTCAGCGCGTGGCTAACCCTGAGTTCTCTTAAATTATTACACTTAACTCATGTCAAACGCGAATTCAGTCATTTTTTAATGAATTAACTTTAAGTAATCAAAATGCCTGATTGGGTCGTAAAAGTATGCAAAATCTGTTCGGATTAAAGAAAAAAAACTTTTTATTGATTTGTAGGTACTTGTTTCTGATCGAATTCCAAAATTTCAATTTCTCATCGTACTCAAATCAAAATTGTAATAACATCACTGCCCTGGTGCCATAATCCAGGTAGGAAATACGACTATACGTGTTAATTAAGAAAATTCAGAACACGATTTACCCTGAGTTCTCTAAAATTCAGACACTTAACCCATGCCTAAGCAAACATAGTCATTTTTTAATCGCCAGCCGTGTTTTGACGTGAGCTTGACATTTAATTTGAAACCAAAATACAATACAAAATAACAGTAAAAAAAATATGTAAGAATTTAGACTTGCTAAAAAAAAACAGCTTCTTGTGTTCGTGTTTGTATCAAAAAGGAGGGTTCGATATTTTGCAGGACACTGGCTGATACAGCGCGGGTTTTAACTATACTACTCGTTTAAAGCTTAGACTTCACCCTTAGTGCTTAAAATATAAGCATAAAAGCAGAACAATTGATGATTTTAATCATAAACGTAATAAAATACGGTTATTTTGAATATTACTTGAAAAATCTTATCCAATCGAAAACCGAAGTCCTACGAAACTTCGTGCTTTGAAGCTAGTTTTTCTTTCAAAATGAATTCCAATTCATTATAAGTGACACTAAAAGACGGCGATTGACACTTTTTAGTTTTCTAGACCACTTTAAGCCATTTCCTGCGTTAGAATGGCGGAAAGCGACGCGACGGCCACACAGCAACCAGCACCTGATCACCTGACAGCTAAATTTTTCAATATCCGGCACTCACGCCAAAACTTTATGCGGGTATGCGAAAATAATCAATATTTTATATTTTGATCACGTACATCACAATTTCCTAATTTGCACCCAGCGGTTTATAAGGCATTGCATTACTACTTCATAGTGTTCATGTATATAATATAAAAAACGTTCAACATAAATTTCTACGATATATAAACTACAAATTAAAGATTCCAATACAAAATGTAAATTATGACTATTTATTAACACTGCTTAACCTAACAACACTTTTGAAAGAAGAAATATTAATGATCTCATTGTACTGTATAAAATTGTAAACTCTAAATTTATTTCAAAAGAGAGGGAATTTTTTTTTGAGAAGGGGATATGGAAGTCTAGGCATTTACAGGGCTTTTGACCTGTCATTGGCTGGTTTAAGTGGCCACTTTACACCCTGGGTAACATTCACCATTTTGCCCATGTTTGAACATCCACATTTCCTCAAATCTTCCATCTGTTGACTTTTGTGAAGTAAAAGAGCTAAAACCTTTATCACGTGGGTGAGATTCATCCGGCTGAACCAAATCACCTACCAGGCAACGCCTGAAAACAATTTTCCAATTTAAATACTTTATACTTATAGGGAGGAAATCAAGCCAGTCTGCAAGCATTTGGACATAATCAAACATTGTTGAATTACTACCTGGTAAAAGAAGAAGTATAAAATAAATAAATTTTAAATAAAATTAAATAGACAAGTTTTAATTAAACAGAGTAACGAATTAAAATGATGGTAATACTTTTTTGTTATATTTCTCGTTATGGGTATCTCGATCTTTTTTTTTTACGAAATTAAAAAAACCTCTTTCAACAAATCACCTTTTGTTGAGCTTTCAATTTCTTAAATATATTTTTTGCTTCCAAGAAATTGAAATAAAAAGACAAAAACAAAAGCGGCATAAATTGTGTTGAATGTCTCAAAATTATGATATGAATTCACTCTAAATAAATGCAAATTGATTTTTTGCTCAGATTTTGGTGTTCTTTAATATTTCATTTGGGGCGATTTTACTCGAAAATTTTATGACAAAATTTGAGTAAAGATATTTAATGAAAGAAATTTTGACGACAAAAAACATTAAACTCCTCAATCATTCCTGGAAACTAACTTATTCAAATCTGCCTTTCATAATGGGTACATTTTATTTTAATAATTGCTGAGCGCACCCTTCTCGAGGAATGGCTATGCCTCAACTTTCTCTTTCAAAGATCAAAAAGGTTGTAAATTTTTTAACATACTTTCTTTTTTTGGAAAGCCTAAAGACAATCAATGAATTCTAAGAAAAATAATTAAAATATAATAAATAAGGTCTAATTAGAAACTTCCTCGTAATAAGTATAGGAAAGTGCCCATATTTCAAAAACGATTTTGTTTTCATGATTCGTAATTATTAAAAAAAATCATTTGATTAGTAACCTTTACGTACCCTTTTTTTTTCAGAAAATCAGTTGCTTGATTGTGTAACACAGAACACATGTTAGCAGATGGTATATTTTAGGGATTTACTTTTATTTATTGCCTTAAACATACTGATAATTAAGATAAAATTATCAATAAAACCTCTTGGTTTAGTGTCGTTTTTATTTTATTTTCACCAACGAGCGCTTTTGCCCAAGAGGGCATCTTCAGGACTAAATCATCTTTAGCACTTAATCATTAACTACGGAGATTTGTCAATAAATATCTAAAAAAAAACAATTAAATATATTTTTTTATTATTATTTATTTTTATTTGTTTATTTTTCCATACATATATTATTTACAAAAAAATATAATTCCAAAAAAAAACTTCAGCGTCTGAACATGGGGCATTACTTTTTTTATTATTAAAAAATTATAGTATATAAATATGGTTTGAAATGACCATGAAAATAAAAGAAAAACCAAATTAACATATGCTTATATTACAGAAACATGATTTATTTGCAGTATGCATTTATATACATATATTTTTTTAAGAATGTGTCTATCTGTTGGTTCCATGCTTATCCAAGACCTCAAACTTACTTCAAACTGTACCAGTGATTTAATGTTTGTAGTAATTAAACATGCTGTGTGAAAAAACTCCCTCTAGTAACTGTGTGGTAACCTAAGGTTACCTTAAGTTGACCTTAAGAAACGAGGTTAGGAAATGATCGCCTGTTAATCACTATCTCTTTACATCTTACTGAAAGTATATGTGTATCTTGCTTAGTAATCTAATTAAATTACATCTCTTACTCTCAAATGAATGTTTCATATGTTTGTCTAAGGGAAATCGATATTTTGTTATTTTGGATATCCTGATAGACTAAATTCTTAATTTTACATTTTCTTATTTACGCATTTTTTTTTTTAATCTTATGTTTAAAGCTTTACTTGAAGATGAAGAAAAAATTTAGGGTGATATTCATTTTTATTTTTATTCTTAGAGGTGGGGGTCAGTGCTATGCAAGCTCCTGACGTCACTCCGACCTGTGAAGATATATTGTGACGAGTCCCCGTGAATAGTTCTCGCCCTCCAAGCCCAGGTCTATAAAGAACCTGGCTACTGTGTGGAAAGCGAGAGTTATCATTTTTTTTAATCTTCCCCTCCAAGCCCAGATCCGTAAAGTATCGGGCTGTTAGGTAGGCGGCGAGCTCTTTAACATCCTCAAATTTCCCCCGTCCCCCGAGGATGAGACACCTTTTATAATGCGAAGCATTACACTCACATAGAATATATATGTATGGATGTTTAAATGTATAGATGTTTCCTTATCTGCGCTGCAGAACCTACGTCTAGAAGTTTCGGAAAGTTTTATTCTAGCTAGATGTTGGTAATGTTCATAGTAGTTGCCGAGATATCAATGAATTAAGTGCAATTTGCAGCGCTGGTTACATCACAGGAATTGGCAGGTCAAAACCTTTAATACATATCGATTTTTTAGATGAATTTACCCACCGCTATACTACAGGGTGGACTTGGCCTCACCGGATTTCCCTTTTTAGGACTTTATCTTATACATTCTAGGTTTTAACGCAAACTTTATATCATTTTTCAAACCCTTTTTGGTACATCAAACCTTTTAGTTTAAGAAAGTAAAAAAATCAGAAAAAGTTGTATATTTTCATAAGCTGAGCACAGTTTGTTACCTCGGGTTTGCTTAATAAAGCCGGAATGAGATCATAAAAGCTTTTTTCGTGTTAGGCTTTGAAAAATGGGAAGCTTGCTGCAATTAGAATTTTCAAAGGTGAACGTTCTTACCTTAGGGAAATGGCTGTAGTTCATTTTAATTGTGGTAACTAGGAGTTTTATGCTTTAATATTTTTGGAGAGATTTAATCAGATTTTAGAGATCGGTAGATAATGTTCTGATAAAATTATCATTTTTCTTTTCAACAAAAAACGTTAATTTTCTATTCGTTATATTTCGATTTTTTTAGTTTAAACGTAATTAAAGCTTTTCATCGCAAAAATAATGTTTTCGAATAATGTTGACTTTTGAAAGATTATTTTTTAATAGTTTATAATTTTTGTAAAATGTCATGTTTATTTATTATTTAGTTTATTGACATGCGAGCGCTTGAGCTTAATAAAACATTTTAGTCTGATAAGTCATTGACAATTTTCAAAACCTCTGTATAATTTTTGTACTAATTTTGCATAAAATTATAGAAAAAAACATTTTCGTCTAAATAAAAGTTTATTGGTAATTTATTAACGTAATTTTTTTATTCAAAACATTGAATAAACATTAGTCAATTCCAGAAACACAATCTATATTGACACAACTAGGAACAGAGGTGTGTAGTTTGCGAACGGCCGGGTCAAACTGACAAGATCGGAAACATTGAACTAGAGATACGTTTCTCACGTCACACTTTTGGCTCAAGCAAACAAAAAATTTAAACAAACTACAGGAAACATATAAAGATACAAATTATATGAAAAGGCAAAAGATGCGGAGATGATGAGCTTAATAAGCCGAATGAGTTAAACATACATTCGCTCAATTGAACTAATTAAAAGATTCGGTCACTTTGGTGATGCAGATCAAGTGATACGTATTCTCTCGGTGACAGGGTCTTACTTACGTCTAAAGAAACGACCCATTCATGTGAACTAAAAGATACAAGAAAATGATTCATAAATGCAAGATGCTTTTTGTAATGAAATCCCAAATAATTCAGGATCCCGACGAGATACTTACTCGTGATCTCCTATTTACAAAATTGGTGCTAACTGGTGCTTATTAATTAAGTTCGTCTAATGCAATTCCACACATGCAAATAAAACAAAAACGAAGAATTATACAACGGAGTTTCAAAACTTTCCTTATCACGATTGCATTTAAAATATTGTAATAAACTTTGTAAATTTCAATACATATTCATATCAGGTCTCGTGGCTTAGTTGGTTAAAGCCGTTGTCTTGTAAACAGGATCTAGTGAGTTTAAATCTCTTCGGAACCTTCTATTTTATTTATTTCAAAGTAATTTTGTTTTAAATTGATTTGAAAACATAACTTTCATTATTGTGGGATATGATGGGAGACGATTCCATAGTTGACACGCGTGGACAGTACACGAGTTTAAAAAAGAAGGAGTTATAGATGAACATTAAAAGGGTTCTTTGAGAGTGTGAAAAATGAAGTTAAACATGATCTGAAAATCGTTCACATTTAACACTAAGTTAAAGTGTATTGTTAGGACCATGAAGTGATAGAGAACAGTGAACAGAAGTAAGACGGAGTGATAATCTCGTCGAGCCATTTTAGTGGCCTACGATAACCTGATACGAGAATATTATCATATTCCTTTTATTTCGTCAAAATTTAAATTTTTAGTAAAATAGTTACACTTGTCTTTTTTTAAATAATAAATTACAATTAAAATTTATATTACTGAATGTAAGATTGTAGTAAATGGAGATAGTTTGAAACAGGTCGAAGAATTTGTATATCTGGGTAGTATGTTTACTAGAGATGGAAATATGGACAAGGATATTGAAAGGAGGGTTAGTGCCGGTAACAGAGTTAATGGTGCCTTAAAGTCTGTCGTAGCAAATAAGTGTCTATCGCAAGAGGCTAAATTAGCAGTTCATAATGGAGTTCTGGTACCAACCCTAATGTATGGAAGCGAAGCATGGAGTTGGAAAAAAAGGGACGAAAGTAGACTGAATGCTGTTGAAATGCGATCCCTCAGGCGAATGTGCGGAAAAACAATGTATGATAGGTGCCCTAATGTCGAAATTAGAGCAGAATGCAAGGCTGAGTTAAGCATTATCGACAAAATTCAGAAAGGTCTTTTGCGATGGTTCGGTCATGTGGAGCGAATGAATGATGAAAGAACGGCTAAAAAGATTTATGATGCGAATGTGTCTGGTTGTAGAAGTCGAGGAAGGCCGAGAAAGACATGGCATGATCAAGTACAACAAATTCTTGAAAGTGGTCATGTGAAAAGTCGGAATAATCGACGTGCGTGCATGAGAAGATGTATGAATGTGAAGGAAGCAAAGGAAGTGTGCCAGGACAGAGTGGTGTGGCGTTCTATCCTCTCTGCCTACCCCTCCGAGGAAATGGCGTGATGGTTAGTTAGTTAAAATTTATATGAGTATCTTATTTAACGCGGCGTCAATGAAACTATTTTACACTTCGCGTTGAATAGTATATATAAACCGGGTATGGTAGACCCATTAAAAGAAATATTATACATCCTTTCATATTTCTCGTATGGATTCCAATATGTATTTATTATTAGTTTTTTTTTTTTAATTATGTTTTTTATTTTTAATCAGACATTTATTTTATAAATTATTGTACAGCTATGTGAAAAAGAAACAATGAAAATTAAAAAAAAAAAAAATCAAATCAAATAAACCAAGGTGCATATAAAAACATCATTTTTCAGATATTAACTTAAAAAGGTTCAATAAAAAAAAATTAAAAAAAATTGCCATAGCATAAAAAAACACTTGAGGATATCCTTCTGTATTTTAAAAAAAAATTGACTTGGTTGTGAGGCACCTGAACGCACTTTGAACCCGCCCATCTCAGCCCACGCGCACGGCACTACTAAAGCAAGCTATCTATACGTCAGCCTTTTTAATCCAGTTACTGAATGAGAGAGGATGCAATATTGTCAATTCTATAAGATAAAATGTCCCGGGCACACCCACATTCGATCTTTCCGGGTAAAGAAAAACCCTTATAAAAATGGATTCATTGAACTATTTTAAAGTCGTTTGCATTTTTATGTTCAGAGTAAAAATTATACGTAAAGTTTTTAATAAAACTTTTCATCTTACTTAACAGAACAATGATTAAAAAATCAAAGTTGAATTGCTTTAGTGTAAGGCAAGCCTGCTAGCAAGTTTTTTGCCCTTAATGACATACAAAAAGGTCGATTGCTCCTCTCCCTGCTCAAAAAATGAATATGTTAATGTAGGAGAGGTTGAAAAAAGAAAGAAACAAATTTAAATGCTTAAAGTTTAAATAGTTTATGATAAAATAAATTTGACTTATTTTTCGTTTATTAAAACATTTTCAACGATACCTGCAGAGTTCTACATCGATAAAACATATATTTTATTAAATATTTTTGGTTTGTTCAAACGTATATAAAATAAATAATTTCAGATTGGTTCAGTGCCGAAACTGGGCATTTATTTTGTTAAATAATTCAAGGATACAAAATGATCTGTTGGCAAAACAGTTACAAAGGTATTTAATACAATTAAAAAAATTAATTAGTATGCAATCTTATTATTAGACACTGTCTACTCTCAGTATGTATTTAATTAATATTGGTTCTGAGGTAGGCCGCATTTATTTAACCTTAGTGAAATACAACATTGATTAAGAACTTTTATTTCAGTCTTAGCAAATATAAAAGATTTTTCAAATATATGGAAATCTAATAAAAAATGAAGCAATTTTTAAAAACATGAAATCTTTGCAATAAACGGAGGAAATAAAAAAATCCAACACTGGCAAAGTGTATAAAACTGATAAAAAATAAATTTATTTAATTTGTATTTTTATCTCAAAGACAATCTCCTCTCAATTCAGTAACTGGAGTATTTTGAAAAAAAGTTAGGCCAAAATGCATCTATGTGAATACTCATTACCCATCGAGCTATTTTATATTTATCTAGAATTGCCCTCGTGAAAGCTATTAATACGCCGGTGCGTTATTAACAATATTAACTTACATTTATTAGAATGGTTGACCACATTTAATGCTAAAAATTATAAAAATATCCGTTAAAAAATAAAAAAAATAACCCAGTCAATGTTTGAAAAGGTGACTGTCATTTTTGACAGACGTCCTTAAGCTACGAAAGTTAATAATGTGTTTTCAAAGTATATCCATTGTAGTAATATCTTGCTTCCTAAAGGAAAATTCTGTCTTTGTCATTTTGACATTTGATACGTCTCAGTATCGAAGTCAAAGCTAAAAACCGATGAAACGTTTATTTACGTCGAAAATAAAATATCTTTTCATTCCAATTTTGTTATTATTTTCAATCGTAATTATTTAAATAAATGTTAAAAAATATTTTCTTATAACTTATTACCGATTTTTTATATCTACCGGTTTTGAGGCGCATTAGAATCCCTTCGTCAGGACACGCATTGATCATTTGTTGTCTGACTATAGATTTCGTAAAGTTTTTGAACTTTTTTTTTTTAAATTATTTTATTTGACGTGCGCCCAGTTCAAAGTTTTTCTCCCAACTGACAGATAAGCTAATATGTGTTTAGAATTATTCCATGACGTCGCACCGGCCGTGTGTCAAACCTCTTAAATGAATTTTCATGGAGACAGTCGGATCCAGCGCAGCCTTCCGGAATATTCCCAAAGTTTGATAGAATAACGGTGAAAATTTATTATAATTATTTTGAAGTGGTTTTAATCCGTTTTCAGTATTTTTTTACTTATTTTAGCAGGAATCATGAAAGGATTTCTTAGTTAAATGTTTGTAACAGGCGTACGGAGCAGTGTTTTTGCGTAAGCTTCGGCATTTATTTCTCACGGGATTTAAAATCATTAAATCTGAGGTTTCAATCACTAAGATATTTACTTTACTATTCAAATATAATTACGTTTCAATCGTCAGTAATATTGCTTCTGTAAGCATGATGAGAGGTGATTTTTTGAACATCTGACTCAAATTTCATTTATTTTAAAAACATTTTTTTTAAAATGAAAATTGCCTCCGTCATACGTTTCACTTCCATTTCGAATAATTTATTCCAAAATACTTAAAAACAAATATAAAGTCTTCGAATAAATAAAGAACTTTTGTGAACTGTAATTTAATTGAACTCACAAAGCTTATTTGGCATGTCCCAAATAGGAGCAAAAAAGCTAAGACGGCGCTTTGTGGGGATCCATATAGCATGACTCACAAGTTTGTTAAATTTACAAAGCTCCCTTGGGCTCAGAGTAAACCATAGTTTTATTGTGTTCTGCGCTGTACAAACCTAATTCTAGCCCGAAAACGCTTCTAGCGACGCGACAGTCGAATACATTGCTAGTGTGAATTTATTACGCAGTAACATATACCTAACTCGTATGATTTCTCAATTACATTATATTCATTTAACCACAAAGGACCTTTAAAAGCAATAAAAATAACGTGTATACCTAGATATGTTTTAACCCTCTAGTGCACGAAAATAACATTTATTGTTATTTTTTATTTATTTGGGATTTTTACAGCTATTAGACCCGCACTACCAGAAGTCAAACTAGAGGATGGATGTGTCATGGAGCCTATCACAAACTCTGAATTTGGGAAAAGAAATTTCAGGTTTCTGGGCCCAAAAATATTCAATATATTACCCAAAGATTGCAGAACCATGACCCGGATTCAATTTAACAAATTTGTAAAAAAATGGGTTCTGGATTTAGGTCGAGAGAAATCGGAAAATTTACTAAAAATAAATTCCTAATAAATTAAAATTGTAAAACTGTTAGTAGTATATTAACAAGTAGGCAGTAATGTAATTGTTTATTCTTGCATAAAATGTCTGCCTTAAAACAGGTTGTACCTAGTTAGGCAGACTAGACATGATCCAGAGAAATCTATTACCTAAGTGTTTATGTAGTAGATAAAGTTATTGTTATTTTTGTTAATAAACTTTGATTATTATTATTATTATTATTATTATTTTTATTATTATTATTACATAAACAAAATAATTAGAAAAATCTTAACAATGCTAAAGCCAATTAAAAAAATCCACTGTAAATATAATGACACATAATATATAAGAATATAAGTTTAGTAATTGTATTTGTATGACGTTTGTATTCATGTGTATGTGAATGTGTGTATGCGTGAATGAATGAGGGAGAGGATATATGTGCGTGTGGGAATGAATAGGGAGAGGGTGCGTGTGTATGGGTGCGTAAGTATAAAAAAATAATTGTTTAAAACTTGTAATTGTATTAAAAATGGTACAATAAAGAGCCTAGTAAAAAGTAAGAAACCTTTTTATTAAAATTCAAATTAAGTAATGATATAAATTGTATTTTTAAAGTATGTTAAATTTCAATACCGTATTCTGAAAAAAAAGCATTTTATTTTAAAATTTAACTGATACACATCGAATAAATAATGTGCGACGAGTCCTATACAATACCGTAGGTAACCACAAAATGCAGTAAATACGAAATAATGACAACAATAAAATAAGGTTTGACAATACGCGAACGTTGATTCAAAACGAACACACAAATGCATATTATATGCACCAACATAATATATAAATAAGAATAACATATAAGTTTAATAGAAATGATTCGAATTATAAAAATCAGGTGTCACAAACAGTAAGCCCGCAGTACGGGGATACATAATTATATTAAAAGATCTTCTCACTATAAAACTTATATTTGTTCAGGGATAGAGAGCAACGGAGAGGAGGATGCGGACAAAGTCAATTTATTACCTATGGCAGTTTTGATAAATTTAATATTTTTGGTAAATATATCTAAGTCATTAAATTTCCTGTTATACGTATCCATAATACGGTTATAATATGATAAAATGGGTATAGAAATTAAAAAAAGTAAAGTAAAAGTAAATAACCATTGTATATTATAAAACGGTAAGCTCAAAAATATATATGTGCCTCATTTGACGTTTAAAGTTGATTTGGAACAAGGAGTTAAAGCCTAGACTATCGTATCTCCTTCTCATAAATATTTTCGCTCTCTGTTGCATTAAATATCAATCTTTGTTACCCTCCGGGAAGTCAAATCTAGTCCTGTCTTCAAACATTTAAACATTGTTGGTCATCCTACCTTCATGAAACAAAAATGATCAAGATGCACTGCGGTAGGTATAGTCTACCGATGCAGTGCCTTATGTACCATTAGGGTCGGAAAGGGAACGATAATAAATAAGACAAAGCATGTTTAGGAATCGGTTTAAAATTTTCCGATTCAACACGGATTTTCTAGCTTCAGTTCATGAGTCGTTTCTGCTTATGTCACTTTAAGCTCTCTTGTAAAACTTGGTGATCTCCGTAGATAATTCCCAGTGCACAAACGTTAAATTATGTTTCTCTAGCCAGTGTTTTGTGCTTTGATTCACCATTTGGTTGCGCCGATATTATGTACTTATATATATTATTTTCATAATTTTAAATATATTTATATTACCTACACTTAACATTAATATTCTTACTCACACCTGTCCCTTAGCGCCCAGTAGTTAGCTAAGAATTGACCATCGAGTCGAGATAACCGCTCCGCACCCGCGTTACCGCTCACCGCTGCGCACTGCGTAACCGCCCCGCTACCGCAATCCGCAAGAAAACCGAATCAAGTGAGAAGCGAAGTGTCCCAGAGCCATCTACAGCCTCCAGTCAAAGCATCGAGAAATATCTGGAAGGTAGGAGATTCAATTAACTTATCTTCTAGGATCCAAACCTTAGTTCTTAGTTACTTATTTCCTCTCACCGCTCCGCAAGGCCACATGGCAAAACCCCCACTGTATTGAAGAAGTTCAGTAGTTTTTTTATACAAATTAAATTTTTTTGAATAGACTATGAAAACAGGCTTAATTTAAAAAAAAATGTTTGTCGTGTTATCAGTGTTACAATTTTTTACAAGTTTAGAAAATACTCTGCACGTTACATCATAAGTTCTCTTTGGTGAGTCCTGTTGATTTTATCTTACTTTTTCTTTTATTTTAGGAAACATACAGTACAGTAACAAAGTTTTATATTTAACACAGTAAAGCTAGGGTTTCCTAGGACAGCGGTGCCCGTATCCTAACGGCCGTAGTGAACGGTGATGCGGTAGACAGCCGTCGTAACGTCGACTAGAGAGTGGTTTCCTAGTGAAACGGTGTTAAATGGTGTTGATAACACCGTTTTCCTAGGAAACCACACTCTAGTGATTGTTACGACGGCTGTCAACAGCATCACCGTTCACTACGGCCGTTAAAATACGGGCACCGCTGTCCTAGGAAACCCTAGCTTAAGACTTAAATCTAATGGACCAGCGAAGTTTCCATATTATAAAGTAATTGTAAGTCAGGTTATTAATTAAAGTTCAAAAAAGAGAAGGAAAAAAAAACATAAATAGAAGTTGTTTAAAAATTAAAATTAAAGTTTGAAAAAAATTTGTAAAAGTAATTACAAATTAAGAATTAAAATAAAGAATGAAAATCATGCTCAGATGTAAAAATAAAATAAAATAATAATATTTAACATTTTTTAAAAAGGAAAAACATAAATATAAACAAACATATTTTAAGGGATTCAAAGAAACGATGAGACGAATCTTTAAATAAGAAAATAAATTTAAGTCAATTTAAAAACATCTTCAAAATTAATAACACATAGTAAGAGCAGCAATATTTTGATTTTATGTACATTTATACAATATAAGTAATTAAAAGTAGTTTAAACGTATAAAAACATGTGAATGCAGCAGAGAAAAAATAAAGAATAACAGGTATAGGTAATATTTAAAAAAAAGCAATATAAGGAGAAGATTTAAATCTAAAGTTAGTTGATAAAATTTCAGTAAAGCGATTTTCGCAGTAAAACAAATTTCAGTAGAAAAATTTGATTAAAATTAACAATATCAATGTATGTAATGTGAAGTGATGTAAGAGAAAAAGGGATCTCAATTCAAAAGATTTCAATACACTATTTTTAAAAAATTGTAATCCTGTATGATAGATATCTATATGGTTAAAAAAGCTGTTAAAAGTGGAACACGATCTACGTAAAAACGAATTCTGACAATAGTTCGTATTGACGCTCGGTATTCGAAAGGTTGGGTGATTTCGTAGGGCACGTGATGGACAGTTAATTTGAATTTTATTTAGGAGCTGGGACGAATCAGTAAGACTGTTAATAATTTTGTATAGGAAAGTGAGGTCTATTAATGTTTTCCTATTTTCAAGGTTAATAAGTTTGTGAAAACGTGCAGATAAGTCGTAATTTGGAAATATAAGAGAGCATCGGAAATTCAATTTTTTTAATATTTGTGTTGTACTTTCTCCAGCCTGTCAGTATAAGTAATGTATTGTGGATTCCATGCATTCTGATTGGCGAATTGGCTTCCTGTTAACTGGGAATCTATCACAAGACTCTTTTATTGGTTGATTCGGAAGAACTACATTCGAAGTAGTTCGTTTTCATTGAATTTAAAAAAAAAATTTTTTTTAGAAACTTCGCCATACAATAGTGCTCTAATGTTTACCGCGATAAAAAAAAACAATTTTTCCATACAATTTTCCGTAGCACTGATACATTCTTTTTGTGCTCTCGAGCCTGTTGTGGTGCAAAAAAAACCTCTTTCCAAATCATATTTTAAATGAAAATATTTTTTTTTTCATTTTGATATTTTTTTCATTTCACGCTAATGTGTTTCAAATTTAAAAACTGAACGTATGAAACATTTTAATAAATAAAAAAAATAACCTTATTATGTTATTCTAAGATACTGATTATATATTAATATTCAACCTGGAAAAGATAACGCTTTGTTCAAAGTTTCTTTCTTGGATTTTTTCACGTTGGTCTTAATTAAACAGGGACGTGTTTCGAATAGATTAAATGTTAATTATGAAATGAAAGGAAGGAAATTGAACTAAAAATAAATGGAAATGAAACACGCAACGGACCAGCTTGTAAACGATTAACATCTTGAAATACAACTTGTGTTGGAACTTTTAATTGACATTAAAGAAAAAACGCCGGAGGTGATATATTTTTATGTTTTAATTTATCTGATTTCCTATTTTTTATGTATAACTGTTATAAACGTTTATTATTTTAATTTTAAGCAACCATCTTAAAACTGGTATGCTTAAATCCATTTTAACAAAAATATGTAGCTGGCGCACTTTAAAAACAAATCTAGTTCTTTTTAAAACTTTTTAAGGCTACTCATCGAGACCATCTGTTTCAGATTCATGCGTATTTTAATTAAACAGTCAAAACAACCTAACCTTTGAAATCCGGTGAGCTTTATTTTGATTTCCACAGTTTCTGGCGTCACTTCCTTCCGCGGTGGCAATTCAAGAAAAAAACAGTACTTCTTGGAACATCGTAACGAACACACGAAACAACTCTCTTCAGAATCGATCGAAAATAATTGTGCGGATCAATTTAAATAACGTGGTGGGCTAGTAAAACGATCGAGTGCTTTCCTAGAACGAGGGCTAAAGGAAAAAAAACATAGGTTTTTATCCTTTTCATTTTATTCCTGGATTGACAAATTTGACAAATCCAAATTTCAACAAACTCATTTTTCTTATTTATTTAACTTTTTGTTAATAATGTTATTTTTACATTGGTGGGCTTATTGCCAAATGGCAATTATTTCCAACCAACCAATAAAATAAAAAAAATATTTTTATAATTCAAGTTACAGAACTATTCAATAGAAAAAAAATTAAAAATTAAAAATATATAAAAATAGAAATAAACGTATTTGTTTGTAAATTACTTTAAATCAAAACTATTACTCAATGGGAAAAAGGAAAAAAAGAGGAAAGAGGAAAAAAGGAGAAGAGATTAAGGAAGAGAAAGGAGATGTTTCTTCAGACGTGATTTAAACAGAGATAATGTAGTGACATCTTTGATGGTGGATGGGAGATGATTCCACAGTCAAGCCGCATGGACACTATATGTGTTAGAGAAGAGAGAGGAATTGTGGATTGGTATTAAGAGAGTGCCTTGAGAATAAGAAGAGGTAAACCATGAACTGATAAGCGTTGAAATTTTTCACGCAGGTATATAGGAGCGTTAGGACTCTGAAGTACATTAAACAGAAGTGAGAGGGAGTGATAGTCTCTCCGCTGTCTAATTTTTAGCCATTTCAGTTGCCTACGATATTCAGAAATGTGGTCATATTTCCTAAGACCAAAAATGAATCAAGAACACGTATCGAGAAAAGGCAACCCGTGTTTACACATTCTCAAGGAATCGAAGGAATGAACAAACTCTATCTCTTGTGGAAGCTAATCCCAACCATCAATTGCCCTATTGCTCAGAAAATAGTTCGATAAATTTAGATTTAATCTGGGTATATTCAGTATTAGACTATGGTTTTGAAGTCGAGCATCTTAAACATGGGATCCAAATTTGGGAAGCTGGTGACCGGTGGGTATCTTGTATGTCTCTATCAGGTCACCCTTTTCTCGCCGTTCTTGTAGCGTTGTGAGACCGAGAGTCTAATCTCTCCTCAAACGGAAGACGTTTCAGGCTTGGCGACAACTTGTGCACCACGACCAGTCAGGAGGCCTATGAACATTGGAGAATGAGGAAATTCAAAATTTATAAAAAAAATATTTCTTTCGATTTAAATTTAAACGAATTTTTTGGAAAAATAAATAAAAAAAATTTACACGAATTTTTGCTGGTTAGTCATGGAGACATTTAAAAGTTGAACCCAGTAGCTGTCAAAATACACTAAAAAATGATGCAACTCCTGAAAATGAAACATGAAAAAAAGTCTAACGCTTCAGGTGGCAGTCCAGAGACCATAAAGTATTTCTTGGTCATTGTCCGGGCTGATTAAAAGTACAGTTCTGTGTGTGAAAAAAAAAACAAAATATATTCAATTTACTCCTACGCAAGACTGGTCACTCTTTAGTAAGAAATCAATTTTGAAATTTATTGCAAGAGAGACAAAAAACATTTTAAAAACGAGAATATGAAAGTCGAGGCATTTACAGGGCTGGCGACTTGATGACTGGTTAGTGTAGCTACATTACACATTGAGTTATTTTTTTTATTCTGCCAATTTTCGAGCACGCTTATCTCTACAACTCTTCTTTACATTGAGTTTTGTGAAGTAAAAGAGAAACAAACCATTATTATTAAAGAGGAAATACCAAAAAATTAAGTATATTGTTAGTCCTTCCGGGCCTAACGGAGGTATTTGGGTCCCCAGGAAGTATTTTTTTAAACAATTTTTTGTCAATCATGATACTGATTTTTTTTGCACAATGCTGCCTCATCATATTAAAAATGTATCAACATTAATATTTATATAATTTTCTGACCATTTTTTTCAATAAAAATTCAGATTTGTTTTTGTTTTCCACGCGTGCAACCAGCAACATAATCATTTATCGCTCTACTGTTTAATCATCTTTCAAATGTTGGTCAGTTCACGCGTGTGCTATTTGCTATTTGGTCACTTTTTTTCTAGCCATAACCACAGAAATCCAGATGTCATATTTTACGTTTTACAAGCTTTCCTCCCCCCAACACCCCGCTGTATCACCACGCTAATGGCTACCCTTGGCTATTATTTTCAATTGATCAATTAACGAAAATGCCTTCCCTAAAAAATTAAAGAAGAAATAATAGTACCAATTTTTTGATCTGGGTCTAAAAATACTATTCAATATTACCGTCCCATACCAAATCTTATTAAAAAATATTTGAGCTCACGATAAAGAGCTCATAAGATTAAATCTATCCAAAAAAAATTTCAAATATCCAGAATTTTCAGAATGGTTTTCTAAAGAGGCGCTCTGTATTAACCAATACGGTAAATTTCACCGAATACGTCACATCTAATATGGATGATAGAACGCAAGTTAACATCATATACACAGATTATTCTAAAGCATTTAATAAGGTGGATCACCGAATTCTTATGCGTAAATAAGAATATCTGGGGTGACTTGCAAAGAGGATTTTTTTTCTCGTGCAGGCTAAGAGAGGTTAATTTGAATCCTTAAATAAAAACTTATGTAAGTAACCTACCTAGTATGAATTTTTATTATACGATTTAATGTATCTATCTGCTCAATAAAGCATCATTTCAAAGTCGCACCGCTCCAGTTGAAAACCAGGTACGACCTTAAAATTTCAGCAAACAGGTATGTTAAGGATTTATTCAACTGCAGTGCTGTGTATACAATTTAGGGGAAGCTTGCAGTCACATAATATACCAAACACGGGGGCTGAAGACAGATAGTGGTTCATATAAACCACTTCTCTTGTGTACCAACACATTGGAGCTATTATTTATATGTTCTGAAATTCAGAGCCAGAGTAATGAGGTTTAAGTTTTGATGTTGCAAAGTACCTCATACCACAAATTGCATAAATTTGTGAAACAGTTTTGATAGTTGAATATTCCAATTTTCGGAAGAAAACAAAAATTTTGAAACACTTAATGGTTATTCATTAAAATAAAATAAAAATACATCTTTGTTTTTGACGACTCATTTTTTCTACCGACCAGTTTCAAAGTCACTCTTTTCACACAGTCTCAGTAACAGGCGTTTTTATGAAGGCATAAACTATAATGAACTAATCATATTAAACTCTATTAGCTATTTTATATTAAAAAGGTGTGCTGCGTTGGTTTGGACATGTAGAGCGAATGGGCAACGAAAGAACGGCTAAAAGGATCTACGATGCGAATGTTGATGCATGCAGAAAACGAGGAAGGCCGAGAAAGACATAGCACGATCAAGTCCATTAAATACTTGAAGATGGACATGTCAAAAGTAGTAATAATCGGCGTGCGTGCATGAGAAGATGTATGAATGTAGAGGAAGCGAGGTCTGTATCCAAAGATAAAGTGATATGGCCTTATATCCTCTCTGCCTACCCCTACAAGAAAACGGCGTGATGGTTTGTTTGTTTGTATATTAAAGTTTATTTTATTTAAAAAAACGATTAAAAATAAAAATGTTTTCAGTACTAAATCTGTAGATTGGCCCTGGTTTAAAAAACGCTTTTTTTACAAATACGCTATTGATGGAATATTTATTTAATAAGGTTTTAAGTATGTACAAATTTTCGTAAACAGACTAGTTTTCTTCCCTAGGGAGTTATTTATGTTGAAATTTGTTGTAACAGAGAGGGAAAACATTTTAAAAAGGGAATATGGAATTCTAGGCATTTTCATGGATTATAACCTCTCATTGGCTGGTTTAAGTGGTCACTTTGCACACTGTGTAACAATCACCATTCTGCCTATGTTTAAACATAAACATACACATTTCCCCAACTCTTACGTCTGTTGACTTTTTGCTGTGTGTTTTCTTTTCCCCTTAATCATGTAGGTGAGATTCATATTGCGGAACCATTTCACCTGCTAGGCAACGCAACGCCTTAAAATAAAATTTCAATTTTTATACTTCTTCTTATACCACAGTTAGTTTTGATCAACAATGTTTTGAGAATGTCTGAATGTTTTTGAGAGGCAGGATTCCTTCCCTAGGAAATTATTTAGATCTAAACTTGCTGCAACAGAATGCATTGACTTCTTTATTCCCTTCCTAAAAATATTTTCTCCTTCTGTTGCAACAAATTCAAAGGATTTCCATCTAGGATTCTTTTCCCCAAGTTAAATCCATTCCTGAACCCCTCTCTTAAAAAATCATTTTATCATTGTGAGCTTAAGCTTTCTTTGAAATATTAAACACCCTCAATTTGATGATAAAAAGTCGTGCGGGTTTTTAATACGGCATAATTAATATCCGGGGAAAACCTTTTACGAACATATTGCTGATTCCTCTCCTTCAAAAAAAAGTGTATCAATGCTTCTTTTATGTTAAATTGTCTCACATTTAGCATAATAATTATGATGTTTACATATTGATTTTATAAGTCTTGAATAATATAATTGAAGGTATTTATCTCTTGTAAAACATCAATCTAAACTGCCCTACCAAATTTACCAGACAAGTCCTATTTTTTACAATCCGGTACTATCCAATAAGTTCGCTTAAAACTCCTCTATTTACCGTAGCTGCACAGAATATAACAAAAAAAATCGTCCCTTGATAAGAATATTTAATTAACTAATTCTTATATTAGAACTACTTTAATTAAATATGCATAACAATCACGTTATTCTACTGTTTTTATTATTTATAGGATTAGGCAATTAAAGAGTATTGTCCTTAACAGAATCCCCAATTTTCCCTATTTCATTTTTATCTTCTCTGATCCTTTTTATTTCTTCTAACGGTTTGGGAACAAAATTTTTGGTATTTAATTTAACTCTCTCGTATAATATATTTTTTAAATTTTTATACACTCGTACATATTTTTAATCTGTTCGTTAGTATGTCTACAAAAAGTGTTAAAATACAGTCGTTAAAAACTTTAATTGGACTCATACGAGTACATTGTATTATAATATGAATTATTTCGAAAAACTTAACTTTTTGATGGATTAAATATTCAAAATTCGAATAACCTATTTTAATTTCATATTATATGAATATATTATTGTTACTAGCTTTTACCAGTGGCTTCATTTTCGTGGTACTAGGGAGAAATAAGCTGATTAATTAGTTTTTTCGTTAAACAATGAGAATTTTCCCGATGGAATCATATATTAATTTATTAGCGATAAAAAGTAGCCTGTATCGATTACCAGTCTTCCAACAATCGTCATGCATAAACGACGATCCGCCAGTCTATGGCAACGTGGCTTCATTATTCTCTTTTAATATTATTTCATTTTTCCACTAAAATTTATCTGGAGGAAATGATATATTTTTTTTAAAAGTAGCTTGTAATACTTCTCAGTTTTCAGTCTTTCTTTATGCAAAAAATCATGTTTATGTGTTACTCTATTGTGACGAGAAGTTCACACAAAACAAACAGACAGACAAACTTGTATTTATAATATTAGTATGAATATATATTTTGTTTATGTTTTATTTTTTTTGGCTTAATCTCGAATTTTTCTAATTAAATTAAAACAAAAAATACATTAGAAAAAACGTGTTCTAATTCATTTAAATGATGAGCTTAGTTGAATTTAAAACTATTTTAAACTTGATTACAACAAAAAGTTTTAAAAAAGTTTTCTCAAACTCAAAAAACCGGTGGTAATGATGTTTACTTATTCGTTAGTAAAAACAGACAAAAAAGTATTCTTTGTAAATGAGTTGTTTATTTTTAATAAATATTTTTAAATTTTGAAAGTGAGTAATCGGTACTTTGTATTGACAGTTTAAGTGTCTTGAAAAAGTTTGTTTTAAATTCAATTGAGTCAGCGCACGAAATGCACATAAAAGCAACTCCCCTAAGACCGTCTCTCTGTCTCCTAACTAACAAAATACAGGGGTAGGGACAATAAGAGGCTTTAGTGAGGCTTTCATGTGGCTCGAGCCCCCTCTAGTGGTCAACTTGTGGAGCCTATTATGGAGACAGCTTATGCTTCAAATACAGTTGCAGAAAGCAGTGCAGTTGTTGTGTGAATTTTTAAATTTTACGAAGGTCACATATGCGGAATATTTGCAAGATTCTCGGCACAAAAATAGTTCTAACAAATACAAACATTTTGACACCTACAACGTGGTAACTCACATATGTTATTTTACAGGAGAAGGATTTAAATATATTTTAGTACGCAGTTTTTGAAAAAATGTACATACTATATTTTACTTCGGAAAAGACGTGAAGTAAAACATTGTTTTAATGACATACAACATTTTACATCGGAATTATTTAAATAGATGATTTGATACTGACAAAAGATATGGGTAAACGAAATAAACGCCAACGGTAATATACTCGTACGTTGTTATTGTGTATATTATAACAGTTATTAAATATTAGTTCTAAAAGCAAACGAATATAATATAAGCAACTAGTTTGCTTTATCAAGCTTTTTGATGCATTTTTTTGTGTTTTTGTTAGCATAATTCTTTAAATTTTAGCTAGGGCAAGATTCATTTCAGTAAAAATATATTTAAAAATGCTGAAAAAAAACAATGAACGCGGCGGACGTCCGTCTAGTCCGGAAAATACAATAATAACAGATACTTACGCCGCTTTCGCTCTCCCCGTGAAAATTAGTAGACTTTATAAAACATATTATAAACGACAATATGCGTCCTTAAAAAAGGTACTTACATTTTTTTTTCTCCGTTAAAACTAAAAATATAATGACATACAGACGGAATACATTAAAAATTCAAAATTGTCAATTTGTGAGTTAAGACATTGTACGAAGGGGGGCTCGACAAACAACTTTCCACCAAAAGAATTTTGAGTATTAGAAAATTAAAATCTTCATTTGTAATAAAGACATGTTTTGTGTATTTGATTAAAAAAATAATTAAAAGAAGGATAAGGGAGGCTGGGGATGGTGGCTACAAAAGTCGTATCTCAGAACGATAAGATTCTAACATACTTTCTTTTGTTGTTTCCGAACGCTTATCAATACTATACACCTCAGAAAGTGTCATAGAAGATAGCTTAAAATATATTAAAAAAGACAAAAATATTGGTGGCGAGTAAAATGAGGATTTTTTAAACAATCCTTATAAGTCAAAATTGTTAAATTGAATTGTTGCATTTTATTGATTTCGTCCCGAATTTCGTAAGAAACACTCTAAAACGTTTTATAGAATGCTTTTAAAGTTTTATGGGTTAATGGACAGTAAAGCTACTTAGTGTCCCAATAGAGATGTATAACATACATATAAAACAAAATCAAAACACATTAAACTTACAAACAAAAACAATATAAATAAAAACACTTTTCTACTTATTTGGCCTGGTCCACTCATCAATTCTTGCGCATCTCCTCTCCATTATTCATTTCTCCATAGCAATTTTACAATGATAGTATTAGTTAATTATCCTTATGAACAATGAAAAAAGGTTGTATACTTTAATGGAGAAGTAGACCAATCACTTTTAGATACACAGTTTGCGTTCAGTTTGGGCTGGGCGTAAAATAATGTTCCTCCCCAACCGTAGCTGAAAATTGAAAAATAATTTGTTTACTGTTAGAAACGTTGAGTTAGTGTTTATAAGTCGTAAATGTGTAGTCATGTTGTAGACAAACAGTGTAAAAAAGAAGATTCTTTATTTGATAGCATTGTTTTATATTTTATTATTACCAAAATATGTGACGAATAGTGATTGAAGTATAAAACTCATATATTATACTATCTCAATGCATATAGTGGATAACGGAAACTTTCAAACAATAGTACGCCTGTAAACTTAAAACCAAAAAACAATAAATGAATCCATTAAAACCGTTAAAGAGTGTATTAACTTTTGACGCAAAAGTACATAAATTTCGTTAGCTGGAACACTACCTCCATCTATATGTATAAAGGGAAATGTTCGAATGGTTGTCCTCGATGGACTCGATAGCCACCGGACTGATTTACGTGCGGTTTTCAGACAAATGTACATCTTTGCCACGAGAAGGTTTATAGTTCATTAAATCTTAAATTTATTTAGTAAAAAAAAGTGAGGAGCCTTAATGTTTTTTTATCCATTATTAGGGTTGCATTTGCCGAGAATAAGCATACAAAAAAAATGGCGGAGGTTATTTTTTTGTGTATAAAAAAGCTTGTTTTTGAATGTTAACAAACAAAATTCGTTCTTTTATGGATCCAAGTCAGATTATTTTATTGAATTCCTTATAATATCTACATATTTATTTCTTTTAACTGGATTTTTGGTTATACTAAAATAATATCAAATAACATTCGATACATTTTTGAAAATCGCATTCTTGACTAAAATGCATTCCTGAGCAGAGTTTGACATTTGCTAAAAGAATGCTTAATTCTAAAATAATGAATTAAATTATGTTTTGGAATTTAATCACAAACAAGTACCTACATACCAATAAAAAGTTACAACTTTTTTTTTACGTTTATCCTAATTGTTTTTACTAAAGGTTTTTTATAAATTTTTGTGAGTTTACTTAATTATGTTTAATCCTAAGAGGAAACGCGGTCCGTCTTTTCTTCATTCGAACGTATTCACGTATTTTCTCTCAGAATTATGGCACAAGAGAAATGTTTTTGTTACATTAACAACAACAACAAGAAACTATCACGCTGCTTCACCGTAAGGGTAGGCAGAGAGGATAGAACGCCACATCACTTTATATTGCATTTAGATCTCGATTCCTCTACATTCATAAATCTTCTCATGCATGTACGCCGATTATTCCGACTTTTACCAAGTTCATCTTATTAGTATTTGTTGAATTTGGTCATGCCATATCTTTCACGGTCTTCCTCTATTTCTGCGACCATGAACATTTGCATTGTTAATATTTTTAGCCGTTCTTTCGTTTTCCATTCGCTCTACATTTCCAAACCAGCGTAGAGCTCTTTTTTACACATTATAGATATTAACCATTGGCGTGTCCCTATACTGATTCGTTTTTATTTAAATTGTTTTTTATGGGAACTAGAACCATTCAAACCCGTCAAAAGCACAGTTTTATCTGATGTCTTTGGACGCACGGTATACAAATATAACTTTTTTTGAAAAACGCAAAACACACCGTAACAGAAAATTTTATTCTGATACTCTGTCTAAAAAAATAACGAAATCGGTTAAGTTTTGAGGTGCGGAAAACGGTACAGCGAAACGTCAATTTTGTCTATTCTAACAAAAGTATGACAGGCAGTTGTCTTTTTTGCACAGTATTAAGGAGTCATCTGAAAGACAGTGACAGGAAAACAATGTTCGAACACCTATTTATCAAAATTCTCTGTCCTCACAATTTATCTTAACCGAAACACAAAAATAATAATGTATACGTACATATTTATTTGAACTAAATACAATATTTGATATCAAATTTTCAATTCAGTTCATTTAATATATTTAGCAAGAACTCAAATCTAGCAATAGCAAAGCATTGCCGGGTTCAGCTCGTAATTAACAAATTACAACAGTGCTACTCAAAATGAACTTCCATTTATCAATAAATATATAAAATTTTAAATACCTACATCCTAATAACATTCAAAATAATAAATCAAACCTCTCATACACGCGTTTGCCAAATATAAACGTTAAAGCTAGGGTTTCCTAGGACAGCGGTGCCCGTATTTTAACGGCCGTAGTGAACGGTGATGCGGTGAACAGCCGTCGTAACGATGACTAGAGTGTGATTTCCTAGGAAAACGGTGTTATCAACACCATTTAACACCATTTCCCTAGGAAACCACTTTCTAGTCGACGTTACGACGGCTGTCCACCGCATCACCGATCACTACGGCCGTTAAGATATGGGCACCGCTGTCCTAGGAAACCCTAGCTTAAGAGGTGAATTGAACGGGAAAGTTGCGTCTCATAAAACGAAACAATACGGACCAAAATGGTCACCAAGTCGAGTATTTATTTATTGTACAGCGCCTTCAAGGTGATTTTTACAAAAATGGGGCTATATAAATAATCCAACTATATAATCTTGGCCAAAAGTTGTGATTATTTTCGACTGCTTTTGTAGCATCAGGGTGGAATGTCTAGGAACTTTAGTTATTGTGTCTATTGTCATGGGGGGCATGCATAAACCTGTTTTATAGTCATAGCATTAAGTTTTTCGTATATGAGAGCTCGTTTTGACAGAAATTTTCAGAATATTTTCTTTAAAGCTTTTTTTTGCAGTTATTCGTTTTTTTATATGTCATTTGCACATCCAAATCGAATTATACTATATTACAAAACTGATAAACGTACTTCATAATTTTTTTGTAGTTTTTTTAAGCTGATTATATTATGTACTGTTTTTCAAAGGTAAATCAGCTTCTTTGGTAAAGTTTATTATTATGTTCGAATTGATTATTGAATTTCAAATTATTATCTACATATAAAGGTACATATACCCTAATGTTTTATTAAATCTTCCATGCCTTACGATTAACAATTCCATATAATATTTGAAATCTGCTATTTGTAATTAAAGCTTTGAATAGTTAAGAAAAGGTTCGGTGTACATGTAGTTTTTTTATTAATTTTCAACTATCATTTTTTTGTTTTTGAATCATTTAAAATAAGATTACTTTAGCCTCACCATTGTTTTAGTTTTTTTTCTTTATTCATAAATTTCATAAAACGTATATGTTTTTGTAAAATTCTAAACATATATACTTTTATACATCTAGTTCATGTTATCACTGTAACTCTCCATAAAAGGAGACTAACTTTTGTGCTTGGAGAGTGACTTACACAGTTTTAGTTGTTTAATTATAAGAGTTTATATAATTTTAAATACGAGTACATGAAAAAAAAAGGAGAAAAACATGGGATATATAAAGAAAAAACATAAAACAATAATACATTCTTACTAATTAAAATGTAATGTGGTTTTTACACGAGTTCAAAAAATTTCTTTAGATTAGCTTTAAATTTTTTTTTAGATTTTTTTTTTTAATAGTTTTTAGTTCATTAGGAAGATTACTATAATTTTTTTCACCTTTGAAGACAAAGTTATTTTTGGTTGTTTTTAGTTTTTAAAAATATAATATGCTTTAATCAAAAAAATAAGTTTCTACCAAGGAATTTCACTTAATTTGAATTTTAAAAAAAAAAACATTTTACATTGATTATATTTTCTGCTTCCCATATTGGATGCACTTTTACAACAATTCTCAAATAAATCTCAATGTGCTTCTTGTACATAACTACCCAACTACCCCTACCACCTTGACTACCTTTATCGTGTCCAGTTTTCCCGTGAAGCCTTATCAGATCAATAAACATGAATGTGTGGGCAGGAAAAAGCTTTCAGGATGCAAGGGAAGCAGATTCTTTTCAAATCCTTCGTAAAAGCATCAGATTTATTTGAGAAGGGATGAACGCTCCCTTTCTAATCAATTTTGGTTTCAAATAGAAAAAATGTTTCATTACAAATTTTTGTAAGATGAGATATTTTATAATAATATTTTATTTAAAGTTGAAAGTCACGGACATATGGATCAGTGATGCAAAGTTCGAACCCTACTTTAGCTCAACTGGGTCTTCATTAACTAATAATTAAGTGAGTTATTTAAAGAAGCAACTCATTAAAATTGGCAGCAAAATTTTTCAATATTTATTATAATAAAACAAGGTTATTAATGTATCAAACGCTGAGAGTCCAATACCTACGTTTAGACGCTTTTTCATAGTTTGTATGTAACAATAATTATTTTATTTATCAATTAATATATAAAAAGTGATAATCTGATGGTGAATAGAGCACTACATGTGCACTAAATGAATTGTTTTATTTTTATTTTGTTACATGAATGTTAAATGATCGGTCTTTTGCTTTAGATTCTTAGACTGCTAGGCTACTAGGTGGACAATTTATTTACTTTTTTATTAACTTATAGGATGTTTGTCAAACATTATTTTAGACATAAGTCCTAGCTCCATTGGACTTAAAGTCCTGAATTGAGTTTGGACGAGCAATAAGCTGACGCAGACACACAAGTATATTATCACACATATTATATAGGATCAGAAACTACAATAATGTTTTAAAAAAACATTATATACGGCACACCAATATGGTAAACAGTAAACTTAAGCATTCGGAAAATCATCAAGGAGTTTCCCACTAAGGAAAATTTAGTCCTTAATTCCTTGAAAATGATTTTCGTCCTTGATACGCTCTTCCAAAATATTGAACACTCTCGGTGCAATAAATGAGAGATATCTCTAAGCAAAAGTCGTACGGATTTTGGGTATGACATAATTAGTGTTTTGGCAAAACCTCGTACTTACGATGACAGAAAAGTGGTTTATTTTATAATTTATGATAAAAAAATCCAAGTTTTTCAAATTTGCAAAGCGATTTTCCGGCAAAAGCCGGCAAGCCGGAAAGCCGGCAAGTTGATAGCACTTGTCCAGGATTTATTTACTTAAACTCTTTATATGTAATTTTTGAGTTTGTCCACAAACATTTGGACGAACTTAAATATTGAAATAAAACAAACTGGTCCAAGAAGAAGTTAAAAAATTGAAAAAAAAATTCAGGCGTTGCCGAGTAAGTGAAATAATTCAGTCAGATGAAGCTCTTCGCAACATCAAAGTAATCGGCTCTTTAACTTCATTAAAATCAACAAATGGAAGAATTGAAGAAATACGGATGTTCAAACATAGGCAAAATGGTGAATGTTACACAGCGTGTAAAGTAGCCGCTTTCACCAGCCAATGACGGATCATAAGCCCTGTAAATGCCAAGACTTCCATATTCCCTTATTTAAGGTATTTTTCATCCCTGTTGTATACGCTATATATACTATATAACTTTATATACGTATCAGTGTACATGCATATGTATAAGAGGTAATAAAATTAAATTTCTCAAAGGTTCAGGTTCTATTTCACTCAAAACTGTATTCTTCATCCACCCGATCACAGAAATGAGTATTGGCCTGCACGTCCGCCTACCATACTTGAGGCTCTAAGTTTTCAGAATGTGTACAATAGGTAAATTACACATTTTCAAAAAAGCCGAATGTCTATAAAATTGAACTAAACCAATATTTTGAGCTATTCTGTCTATCAAAGGAAACTAATGTCGCGTTTCTAACTATTAGTATTATAATTAACAAATGTATAAAGGTTTTAAAAATTCATTCACTGTGTATATTAAATTGAAATAGTCGATAAACTTCAAATAATCGGTGTTCATTACTTGATTATGGAATCAATATTTTGGTGACGCGTATTATAAAGGGTGTTGAAGTTCGTTTCCTTTTTTTACCACTAAATAATTTGATTTTGATGTTTGAAGCACTTATTTTGTGGAACATTATTATTTAAAATGTTAGAATAAAATATAATCACTTTGTTTTTATGTAACACTCATATTTTTTATAATTTGACAACCAACTAGTTTCGGCAATACTATGCCTCCTTCAGGGTTAATTACTAACTAACATAACATATAAAAATGTTCACATTGTAGGTAGATTGGGCGTGGCTATGGAGGTAGAGAAGAGAGGGGGTTCGTGTGTGGATTTAGGGAGAGCAAACATATTTAAAATGGGACTTTTACCAAGATTTATTTGATTATTAATACTATTATTTTTTTTATTTACAGCCTTTCTAATCTCCAATATTTCAAAATTATTAAGTGCATATAGATTTTCGTTTGTATGTAGAATTTCGATGCCATATTCAAAGTTGAATGAGTGACTATTTGTTAGGATATGGGCAGCAACCTCAGAAAAAATATTGTTTTTAAGACATCTCATATGTTCCTTAACTCTTGTTTTAAAAGTACGTGATGGTTTTCTTTTATCAAATGACTTGTAGTATTGCCGAAACTAGTTGGTTTTTAAATAATAAAAATATAAGTGGCACATAAAAACAAAGTGATTTAATTTTATTTTAATAATCTTAAAATTTTTGTGACAAAATTCCTTCACACATATTCAACATCTTGTTTCCACAAGCAAAAGACAGAATATTCTAAATTTCAGACATTAAAAAAAAAAACAGAGAGACTACTGTTAAATTTTTTTTTCCATTAACACAATCCTTCAAGGTGCTCAACAACTCTTGGCATATTTAAGAAAGAGACAACTCTTTTCAAATTTAAAAACATAATAACAGAACGCTGCTTGTGTGTGTCGAGTCCATTTGATCACCTTGCAGTGGTTAGCGGACTGTTGTAACTAAACCTTTGCAGGTTTTAACTTGTCGCTCGATACTTTACACGTAGTCATATTCGACTACATAATACGTACACATCAGGTTGACAGGTCAACTCGTAACAGGTCAGGGGTGAGGCATATAACATAGGCTTCAACACTCGTACTTTAATGATTAATTCTTAAAAGTCTGCGCTACAAAATTCCTTTACCCGCGTTGATGTAACATCGTGTTACCTCAAACAAAAGACAGAAAATTCTGATTTTCAGACATTTGAACAAAAAACCATAGACATACTTTTCAATCATTCTTCTTCCATAATTAATAAAAAAATAATTCAATTTCAGCCTATTATAGCAAAAAAAATTGAAAATCATGAATGTGTCATTGTACGCTCCCCGTAGGAGTCTGAGATCTCCTAATACCTTTTAACTTCCATTTTTTTAAAACAATATGGCACATTTTAACCCTCTCGCAAAAATGTTAAGACTCTTTAACAAAATAGAAAAAAAAGTTTCACGTATTCACATTTATCATAATATTGTAAATGATTATGAAAAAAAAATTCTGTGTTTCTGAAATCAAATGTCTAATTTTTATTTTTGTGGATGAATATTCTATAAAAAAAAAATTTTGACTTCTTATGTATTCTTGTTTTCTCTTTTCTTTTCTTTTTATCTCTAACTCAATCTTTTTTATAACTCACAAGAGTGAGTTTCTTTTATGGGAGAGTTACAGTTTACATTTACTAGAATTTAGTATAAAACATCTACATCTAAATTTGATGTTTAAAAGAAGATTTGAATGAATAAAAAAAAAAACATGTACCATTTATGAGATACATTGAATTATAAAAAAGTAAAATAAAAATAAAAACTCAAATTTATTTAACTGAGCAACACCACTTTTTTTATATAATTAATGAAAGATGGTGGAGTTCTAAAATTGAAGATATACTATATAAAGAATGATACCAATGTTTACTTACCAATTGGATGTATTTTGTCTCTTTGGTGAACTTCCAAGTAAAATTAAATTTTAAAAGTAGAATAATAAATTCGCAGGTCATATAACTAGCGTGCACTTTCGTTTACTGGCAATAACTGACTGATTGAATGAATATCTTCTTTCGTTTTTGTCTTTTTCAAACAAACATTATAATGTAGCTAAAAAAATTTTTTTTTGAGGAAATATTTTTTAACACGTTTTTTGTATGATTTAGTAAATAATAATAGAAAGTCACATTGCGAAAAATTAATAGTTCAGATTAAAGCAGTTTTTTCTTATTAGTGACGTTTGCCTCTTAAAGAACATAATTGTACGCTTCGAATAGCATATTTAATTCGAAACTGTTATTTTTAGGGTGAGTTTTGTCTAAACGGCGACGATATAACCTAAATTGAATAATTAAATTATGTGAAAAAGGCACCATAATTGAGTTTTTCGAAACTGAATTTTATACAAGTAAACACAGTTTTCACTACAATTAGTTTAATTGCTCACAGTCGTGAGGAACACAATATTCTACACAAGACTTCTAAACAATTTGCCATTTTCACAGTAATGATAATGAAAGCAGTCGAGTTTAATTAAATTTGAATCGTGGTTTATAGAATTGACATTCTGATAAAGCGAATTGTTTATTGACTGAAAAAAAAGTTTTTTTATTTTAATTGAAAACGATAAAAAGAAACTCAGACTTAAAAACGGTCAATTTGTAGGTATGTTGAGAGAGTGCTTTCATTGCAATATTTTGTTGTTTCTTGACCTGAAACGAAGAACTGATCACCTTACCTCCCATGCAACAAAAATAAGCGAGATGCGTTGTGGTTGGTGTATTAACGCAGTGTTCTTTGTTAGATTAGGTGCGGAAATATAATGATAATTAATTAATCTAAAATTGCTAAAATACTGATAAATAATGATGGTTAGTCAGTAGATAGAACTTTTCTATACTGATTGATTATTTACGTAAAACATTAATTTAAATAACTCAGTATTTTTATATCTCATTAAAGTAATTTTTATAATTTTCTTTGTAACCTTTTTTTATTCTTTCTTATCTTATTTATAAAGTTAAGATCATTATTTTAATAGGTGTTTTTAATTTTTAACTTTGTTTTTTGGGATACTAAATTGAAATTGTTAATTCATTTTGTTCTATTATATATTTTTTTCTGTCTATCTTTTTAATACTATTTTTAATACAAAAACATCAAAAACAAAATAAAATATGTTCAACAAATTACAACAGGGATGGAGAATACCTGAAAGAACGGAATATGGAAGTCTGACATTTACAGGGTTTATGACCTGTCATTGGCTGGTTTAAGTAGCCACTTTACGCACTGTGTAACATTCACCATTTTGCCTATGTTTGAACTTCCATATTTCTTTAATTCTTCCATTTTTTTATTTAAGAGAAGTAGAAGTTAAAGAGCTAAAACGTTTATTGTTGTGAATATATTTTTCTGACTGAATTATTTCACATACTAGGCAACGCCTGAAAACAACTTTCTAATTTTTAAACTACTATTAATGTTAATCTTAATTGCTCCCAAGGGGGTGAAATTCAGTATTTTGTCTACAAACATTTGGACGCACTCAAATATTGTAATATATGTTCATTATTTTATATGTGTACAAATTTATGACTATAATATTTTACTTTTCTTTTAATCTTAATTAAAACAAATGTCTGAGCACCCGATGACAAACCATAATTGAATAAAAATTTTTTGAGTTTGTCCAAATTTTTGTTGACAAAGACTGGATACAACTCCCTGGGGAGCTGCCAACACCAATACATTACAACAGAGCTGAAGAAGATTTTAGAGAAGGTAATATAGAAGTCTAGGCATCTACAGGGCTTATGACCTGTCATCGGCTGGTTTAAGTGGCCACTTTACACGATGTGTAACATTCACCATTCTGCCCACATTTGAACATCTATATTCCTTCTATTATTTCATCAGTGGATGTTTGTAAAATTTAAAAGCTGAAATCTTTATTTATGCGAGTTAGATTTATATAATTGAATTATTTTATCTCCATACTAGGCAACGCCTGAAAATTATATTTTTTCAATTTCTATACCTTTTAATGGACCAGGTGGATTTATCAACAAGCCATAAGTCATAAGCCCTGTAGATGCCTAGACTTCTACATTACCTTCCCTTAAATCTTCTTGAGCTCTGTTATAGTGTTTTGGAATTATAAAATAGTTTATCTGGACAAAAATTATTTGTTTATTATTAAATAAAATTATTAAGCACATTTGAATACTAAATGTTATTACTCTTATAATGTGTTAATATTTATTTATTTATACATCAACGGTTCAAAGAACCTTTTACAAAAAAAAAAATATTTACAGAAATAATCACAGCAGTGCACAATAATCTTGTAGTGTATGGTATGAAATAATATAATTAAAAAAACTAAAAAAAATATCGAACATATAATACAAAAAACAAAAAGTAAAAAAGAAACATATTATCTCTAAATAAAAAGTAACAATAACCATGAGAAAACCTAATGTTCTAAATATGAATTTAACCCAGTAAAGTTGAGATAACTAGATAATAATAATAAAAAATATAAAACAACATTAGTTCTTAAAAAGATTTAAGATTTTGAGCAATAAAATAAAAATAAATAAAAAAACTTAAATTTATTAAATAATTCCTTTATTTAGTGAAATTATCAATGTCAGTTGATTGGAAGAAGTTGCCACTTGGCAATAAATCCACCAATGTTCAATTTCAATTATGTCTAACACGTTAAATAAAGAAATAAAAAATCACGTATTCCGGGAATCAAAGTTATATTTAAAAATAAACTTAAAAATAAATTCATTATTTTTCTAATAAATAACGAGTGAAAATTTGTTTTAATTCATGAACAGAATTTGTATGGAAAATATCGAATATTTGTTCTAAGTCATTTCCATACCTATGCATCCTAGGTATAGGTGAGTGCATTTCGAAGTTGGTCCGTGAATTGTAATAATATGTGCATCTTTTTTAATAAAGTCTCTATTATTTTTTAAAAAATGCCAAAAAAACACAAAACTAAACCATCCCGAAGAGGTAGAATTTCAGAGCCAAAAATAGTCCACTTGCGAGAATGACCTTTTCGAGTGAAGTGTAAAAAAAAACTCCTAAAGAGGGAGGGTACCAAGTATAATCCAGCTTTAATGCTAGAAATATGAACAAAAAAATACATGGTGACGATTGTCATTGTAGTGTTTATAAAACTGTGTCATAATAATTTTGAATTTTCTAGAAAATTCACACATTTTTTCATAGAATACTGTTTCATTTATTTAATTTATTTATTCAGATATTTAGAACATTACAGAAAAAAGACCCAATTCATTCTTAATACAATAATAGACCACAAATTACAGTAGATAGTTATGTTATTAAAATAATATAACAAAATGTAAAAAGAAAAATTAAAAGTTAGAAAGTGCTTTCCTAAATATTTCGACATCCGAGGCGATGCGATTAAGTAGCAAGATTGCTCTACCAACCGGCATAACCATTGGCAGGTTGTTTCTGCATCATGGTAGGTAAAACAATCGATGCTGTTTTTGTCGAAGATAGTTATCAGGTACGAACAGACCTACATCCTTCAGAATTTCTGAGTTATGTATGCGACCACCGATCACCTGGAAAAAGTGAACACCCAAATGAACGTCCCTCCTCCTCCATAATGACTGATAGCCTAGCATCCCCAGTAAAAAGCCGGTTGAAAAGAGCCAAAGAAAATATACACACTCTTTTAAGTACAGATAGCGCAGAATTTTTTTCTGCACTCTCTCCACCATCAAAGAGTATCGAGTCTCATGTGGTGGCTAAATAATGGAAATAAACTCCAAGTGACTTCTTACCAAGGAATTATAAAATGTCCTCATAATCTGAGTAATAAGACCCGAGAATTTTAAAGGAGTAATTACATAGATTAACTTTATGAAGATTAAAAGATAACTGAGCATCAAACAACACCCCGAGATCTCTGGACGTTGAAGCCCTTTCAAGTCTCACTCCGTCCATGAGATAACGATAGTATATTGTTTTGGTTGAGAATGGATGCAATGTGACATCGCGCTCCTCTTGCTGTTATACGTCAAATAACACTAATCTTAAGTCACGCAACATGTTGACGGTGGGTACAGTGGGGAGTTGGGAGAGGGAATGCATGTATCATCTAAAGCACGAATTCCGAATTTTCGTAGTTATTGCTGGAAACAAGCTGCTAAATAACGAAAAACACACACGCGAACTGACCAACGTATCGAATGAATTTTAATGTCTGCTGTTTGCACGGGGGAACAGCAAAGACCAATGTGAATTATTCTTTTTTTTAATTAGCAGCAAGTCATTTTGACAATTTTGATGCATTTTTAACATTTTGGGGTATTCTTATGCAGAAAATGAAATCTATTTAAAAAAAGGAATTTAAAAAAAAATATACTACTTGTGGGACTTCTCCTTTGACCCCGAAAAGTTAAAAACGTATTAAAATAACAAAAAAGAGTTTTTTTTAGGTCCCGACGAGATTCGAACTCATGATCTCCTGTTTACAAGACAGGCGCTTTAACCAACTAAGCCACGGGACCTGTGAAATATTATGATGTATAGTATTGTTAATTTGCTATCATAATAAAATGGTAACTGTAGTTTTTATTACTTCTTGCCGCAGTTCAATATAATTGTTTGTAAGTTTTCTAAGATAAGAAAATATTTTACGGAAATGCTTATACTTTAAGAAGTTATTAAATGTTTTCGAACATCGGTCCCGTGGCTTAGTTGGTTAAAGCGCCTGTCTTGTAAACAGGAGATCATGAGTTCGAATCTCGTCGGGACCTAATGTTTTGAAGAGTATATTTTAATTTGACATAAATAATATTTATTTTTTGAAGCAATTGCCGTTATTACATTTATGCTTAGTAAAATTTACAACTTTGAAACGTGAAGTGCAGACAACTTCAGGCATCCTGGAGTGAGATTGACTGGAACTGAAAACAATATTGCTTCAGTTAAGCGTCTTAGCTATTACACCCCGAAGGCTGCCAATGAAGTCAAAAATGTTTACGCATAGGCAGAATGATGAATGGTACACACTGCGTAAAGTGGCCGCTTAAACCAGCAAATTACAAGTCATATACCCCGTAAATGTCTAGACTTCTATTTCTAATTATTTTCTTTAAAATGTTCTCCTTTTATTCAATAAGTCAAATTATATATTACATTTCTGAAAGTACACGTGTAAAGAAAATAAAAGCAAAGATTGTAGCTATTATAAACAATTCACGAAAATTATATTAACCATGAAAATGTGTTATATATCTTTTTCACACATAAGCTGACATGTGTATCGGGGTTTTAGCTATCCTTTTTTTATCTCTTTTTTTCAAATAGATGATGGCAACCTAATATTAACTTAATCTGAGGCACAGCTAGTAGTTGAATAACGTGGAGTTTAATTTACGTCACTGGAAATAAGTTACATTTACACTAGCTCAACAACCTTATATTGTAATAAGCATCAGAACAGATATTTAGAAGCTACGATGCAGACACCAAGACGTGTACATCGGCTGGATAAGGAGCCACTGCGGAAGCTTTGGCAATGGAAAGAATGACGAGAGGTAGGCTACGCTCAAAAAGACTCCCCCAATTTCCCGCTCAGCTTTGCTAAAAGGAAAATAAAAAGCAGGACCCTTCAACTCTGGAACAACCGTTATTTGAATACCGAAAGTATTACTAAAATATTTTTCCCTACCATTTTCCATGCCCATAATTTCAGGAGAATGCAGAAAGCTGGCTACGAGCTCACCCAGATTCTCAAGGGTCATGGTGGGTTCATGAGCTACCTGCATCGCTTCAAGCTCTCCAAGATCGACAGCTGCCCATGCGACGATGAAACTCTTCAAGATGTCCCTCACCTGTTAATACACTGTCTTTTTTTTAGCTTTCAAAGACAACAGCTGGAGGCGCGATGCAGAAACCTGGGTAAAGATCTTTGCGACATCCCATCAGTGAAAGGTGATTTTGCCGCCGCCGGCCCCTCTGCCTGGAACTAATTGCCTTCAAACTTATGAATCATCGACAGTCTCAGTCAGTTCATATCCCAACTAAAATTCCACTTCTTTAGACTATCATACCCTCAATTTTAAATCTGAAAATATAATATATCACTTTAGTTTAGTAAGAATGCACGTCAAGGTATACAATTGCAAAGCGCCCCTGAGGTGATTTTTTACAAAAATGGCGCTATATAAATCAGACAAATATTATAATTATTATTATTATAAAGAAATCATACGAGAGGTAGTATCATACATGCTCAAAATAGTGAAGGCAATTGGTAAAATAAACCAAAGTATTGAACAAAATTCCGAACACTCTTCTAGTGGAACGGAAGGCCTTTTGACTGCTGCCAACAGGCTAGCTTCTCCTGAAGAGTTTAAAGTAATTTTCTCTCCACATGAGCAAATGCTGAGAAGTTCCCGATTGGCCCACATTAGAATATTCTTCTTGATTCCAACAGTTTAGCTAAAATAAAAAATATATATTAGCAGAAAATCGTATTTCTGAAATGTAAACCTTGTATATTATAAACAAGGTAAAAAAAGCAATTTCCCTTTGAAATATTAAAAAAAAAAAAAATAATTTTAGTAACGGTGGAACTATGGAACTAACCTTTCGTCTGTAATGCAACGAAATAGAACATCAATATTAATTGAATGACTTTTATTATTTACAACACATGGCAATCTTTATTTTCAGGCCATCAAATGATCAAAATGTTTTTGAAATTAACCTTTTTTCGCAAAGCAAATTTTTCGCTTAATCTGTAGTTCTACTTGAAAGTTGACAACTGTCTTCTTTGCAATTTTGAATGATATAAAAACAAACATTTTATTTAAACATATATTAGGATAAAAAAAGTAACAGAACTACCAACCTTTCGTCTGTCAGACGACGATGACGCGATATATCCTGATCTGATTACCCTGCGTCCGCAATCATTGCGTGCGGGTAACTAATTTCACTAATTACGAAGGTACTAGACGTGGACAGGGAGGTGGACGGAGGGAACTTATAGAAACAGCAGAAACACGGGGTGCCAGTAATCTATTGGACGAATGTTCAGTGATCTAGAGTTAAATAAATTAGAAGCCTCGTGGTGTAACGGTCAGCAGCGTCTTTTATTCTTTCATGGTTTCTGGATCCAAGAGAATATTTCAAAGCCTCTGGACTGGCACCTGTAGCGTAAAACTGTACGTTCATGTAATAAAAATTATCAATAGACGCCGCAATTAGAGTATTAATGAGCACTAATTAGACCCTTCAACTCAGGAACCATCGTTGTATGAGTGAAAATACCGGCAGTATAACTAAAATATTTTTTCCAACCGTTTTTCATTACTAAGATTGCAGGAGAATGCAGAATGCAGAATGCTGGTTGCAAACTCACCCAGATGCTTACGGGTCATGGTGGTTTATGAGCTAGCTGCATCGCTTCAAGTTCTCCAATATCGACATGTCCGTCACCTTTTGATGCATTGCTATTTTTTCAGCTTTCAAAGACAATAGCTGGAGGCGCGATGCAGAAGCTTGGGCGAAGATCTATGCAACATCCCATCGGTGGTAGGTAAAAAAGAACTCACACGAGAGTACATGGTCAATATAGTGCAGACAATTGGTAGAATATACCAAAGAAGGGAACAAAATGCCGAACACTCCTCTAGTGGAACGGAAGGCCTGTTGACTACTGCCAACAGGCCGGCTTTTCCTGAAGAGTTTTAAGTGGTTTCTTCTCCATATGAGCAAATGCACAGATTTTCCTGATTGGTCTACATTAGTATATTCATCCTGATCCCAACAGTTTAGATACATTAAAAGAAATTTAATTGCAGAAAAATCCACTTTTTTAATAAGCAAGGTAAATAATAAAGCAACTCCCATATGTGTGTGTGTTCAATCTACTTCCATTATCCATAAGGACAATAAGTAAGTTCTCACAATATAAAATTGCTATTAAGAAATGGATAGTGGAGGTGGGTTGCGCACGGATCTATGAGTGGATCAAGCCAAATTGGAAAAATGTGTGTACTGTTTATGAATTTGTTCCATTGCTATAAATTGGTTGTGTTTTTTATGATTATTTTAGTTTTTTATTGTTTATTATGTTTACGATAATGAAGTTAATTGGATTAATTACGTTTTTCTTATTGTAATTATTATGTTAACTTTGTTAAATAGCTAATCGAAGGCATGTTTTCCATTTTGTAAAATGTTTCCCTCGACGCGGGACGCCCCAGTGAGGGAACATGATTCTGTATAAAAAAAGAATACAAACAATGTAAAAGTATAAATAAATAAATGTAAGAAAAATATAAAAAGTTCTAATCAGTACCTTATGTACTATTGTGTGCGGAATGGGAATGATGATGATGAAATAAAACATTTGCGAAGGTCTAACCTGTTTCACTTGGTTATTTAAATTAACTATACATTTCAATCTGTATCACTGACCTTGTGGGCTCAAACACATTTGAGAAAATCCATAATGGAGGTTGTAGGACAGTAGTTAAGGGTTGTCTTATTAATTTGTATGTGACTTTAATTAAAACCGTGTAGAACCTTAAAGTTCATTTCATTACATTCAAAATGGTTGACCGTCCTCTCACTTACAATTTAATCATGTTCACAATGGGAATGTTTTAGCGATATTTAATTAAAATAAACCTGAACGTTATTCATATTTTAATTTATTTTATGACAAATGTTTATCAACGTTTATTGAGTAGAGAGTATTTTTTTTAATCCTTTATGAATTAATTACAAATTGACAATTTGAATCGCTTAGTTTGAGAAACAAATGACCTGCATGTAAATATGGTGACGTCATCAGATTAACATGCTTTTTAGGGAGTTTACACTACATATTTATATGAGCTGTGAAATTTGATGTGTATGTATAAAAAAGGGCATTTGTATTTGTAAGTAGTTGATAGGGTTTTCCTTCCGGGTTGAATTTAATCCAATGTTTGTCAATTTGGTTAATGATTACTGGCAACATTAAGTCCCGGGTTCACATATACTAACCTAACAAGGCATCAAACGCGGCGAAACGGAAACGCAAAACCATTTTTTTCCGATCAGCACTGGTATCGGTCGACAGACATGACACAGCTTACGACATTCGTCGTACATGTACCCTAAATTCTCATTCAATTTCATTCAGTACTGTCGTACTTAATTGAGTTAATAAAGCAAATAAAACTTCACAAAATATTTAATTTAATGTATTTTTTAATACGTGCAGTTTCTAGTAAGTCCAATTTATTATAATGATTATTTACATAAAAACAGTTTACTACAAGCTCGACGGAATAGGATAAATAAAAAACGTGATAAAAGAAGAGATACAAGATATTAGTTCAAACACTATTAAAACAAAACTTTATGAACTCTTGTATATACCCAGTAACACACTTAAAAGTTTCCTTAATTAAATAATTCCTTAATTTACTTTCTTTCTTTAAAATTCTTACCGATTTTGAATAAATAGATTTCATTTTATAATAAAGATACTTGTCTCGAATATATTGTGCAAACGATGAAACTTGCCAATCGTTATTACAAATTTGTGTATTTCTGATTTCAATTTCACAAGTCTTTCATTTATTTTATTAATTAAAAACATTTTATGTTTCTGGCCAATATTCCATTCCATGTCATGTAAAAAATGTTTAAAAAAAGCGATTTCGTTAATGAATTATTTGGACAACTCTTATGTGGCTGCAGTGTACGAGTTAACAATACAAGACTTGATAAATCTCTCTTATTTACAAAAATGATAAAGTTGGTACTATTTAAATTCAAACGCACATTTTCACATAGAATTTAGAAAGTAAAATTTGTAAAAATATGCCGGATTTTAATGAAAAAAATATTTATATTCAGTATGCGAAGAATAATTGGATGAATAAAAGTGAGACTAATACCATAAAAAATATATGTTTTACTGTATAAAAAAAAGCATGAGAAAAAAATTTTTAACAAAAAAGACAGATACGCTGTTGTCTGGCCGGTGTTTGTGCAAAAGAACCAAAAACAAAAGAAGGAATGCGTTCAATCAGTCACTTACTGGCAGTAAGTGGGAGTGCACGCTAATAAAATGACCAGCGTATTTATAATTTTTAATTTACTTTATTTTATTATAATGTTTATAAACAATGAAAGAGGTATTATTTAATAGTATCCCTCTACGTTTTTTTTTAAATTTCTGAAATTCAGAATATTCTTTCTTTTATTTAGGGTAACACAATGTTACATCACCTCCCGCAATTAAATTTTGTAGCGCAGCCTTCTAAGAGTTGATGATTGAATTGCGAGGGTTGATTGATATGCCTTACTCCTGACCCGTTTCGAGTTGACCAGTCGACCTGATGTGTACGCATTATGGAGCGACAAAAAAGTGTAGCGTAGTGTAAAGTATTGAGCGACAAGTTAAAACCTGCAAAGGTTTAGTAACAGCAGTCCGCTGACCACTGAAAAATGCTGCAAGGTTTTAAAATGGACGCACATGAGCAACGTTCTGTTATTAAGTTTTTAAATTTAAAAGAGTTGTCTCCTACTTAAATCCACCAAGAGTTGCTGATCACTTCGAGGGATTCTGCGGTGTCAGAACATTATGACAGAGTGAAAAGGCGTTGCCGAGAATTCAAGTGTGGCAGAACTTCTGGGGAAGTTGAACCCGAACTCCTGTGTCCGCTAAAACCGACGAAACATCAATAAAAATCCAAAAATGATGATGGAAAACGGGAGAATAACCATTACAAAGGTTGAAAAAGAAGTATTCGTTTCATTTTAGATCTTCCAACAATAAGAAAGGAAGGAAAAAACAAACATACGCCCATACAAAAATCGTTTTTTTGTTAATTTTTTATTTTACGTAAAAACATTTCAATTTCAAACAACTTAAATTCCATCAACTAACTTTATTTTGCTTGTTGTCAGAAATTTATATTAATACTAACTTACAATGATATTTTCTAAATTTGTGAAACGATGAATTTACAAATATATACAGCCAGAAAGATCAGTAATAAAAACACACACAAAAGCTACTTTAATAACTATTTATATAACTTTTGATCAAAAAGCCACTTTGTTTGTTCATTTATTAATACTTCATTTAATTAGTTCTAAACATCTTCAGAACTAATTTAAACTTTAAATAACATTACATTTTCGTATCGGAATTTCTCAAGAGTAAATTTTTTAAAATTAATTTGAAACATTTCAATGCTTTCTGTTTCTTCAAGTTACTTATTATACAGCTTCAATCTCTTGAACAATGAGTTTTGAGCCCTGTTTTTCTCCTCATCGGTAATCTTACTTTTTTTAATCCCTAGTTTTAAACATATATTTTACTCAATTTACACGTACAATTTCAGTTCTTTTGGCTTTAAATTTAAAATGCTAAGTTTATTTAATTCATAAAAGAGCCAAACAGGGACGTGTGATGTCACCATAACTTGTATATCGATAATTGGATGAAAGAACCAAAAAGCTTAAGAATGGGAACAAAAATGGGTGATTTAACCGTCAATTGTCTTTTGTATGCTGATAATGCCGAGCTTTTTGCTTACAACAAAGAGGAACTACAATTCTTGGTAACAAAGGTCTACGATGTATGCAAGGGAAGTGATTTGCTGATGAATGTCCATAAATCGTGTTTAAATAAATAAATGTGATGGTTTTTGAAAGAAATGAAAGTATGACTAAATGTGAAATCACTGTGAATGAGGTTATACTAAAACAAGTAGAGGAATTTGTGTATCTGGGAAGTATGTTTACTAGGGATGGAATGACTGAGAAAAATATTTAAAGGAGGGTGAGTGCCGGGAACAGAGTAAACGTTGTTTTTTAACCTTGGCAAATAAATGTTTTTCACCAGAGGCAAAATTAGTAGTTCACAATGGAGTTCTAGTCCCGACCCTGATGTATGGGAACAAAGTATGGACTTGGAAGAACAGGGATGAAAGTAAGTTGAACGCTGTTGAAATGCAATTTTTCAGGCAAATGTGTGGTAAAACTATGTACGATAGATGCAAAAATGTTGAAATCCGTACATTATGCAAGGCTGAGATAAGCATTATCGACAAAATTAAGAAATGAGCTCTGCGTTGGTTTGGGTATGTAGAGCGAATAGACAGCAAAAGAACGACTAAAAACATTTACGATGCGAATGTCAATGGATGCAGAAAAAGAAGAAAACCGAGAAAGATATCGCATGAACAAATTTAACGAATACTTGTACAAAATGACAGCCGGTTTAGCGCAAAAAATCGACTTTTTTGAAAACTTAAAGCTCTGGTTGAGGGCCAAAAGTAGTATCAAATATTTGTTTTGATATTTTTTGCATTCTTACAAAAGACAACTTTTTAGACATTTAAACTTTCAAAGAAAAATCGGAAAGTCGGCTCACACTTATGTACATTTTGTATGTACATATAAACATCTTGTTTGTAATTAATGGACTTAAGAATGGATGTCCATTACAATAGTGTTAAACGAATTCCGATCAGTTGTTGCATGCAAACCGGACACGCAATCTGTAAAGATAGTAATTTCTTTCCATAGATTAGAGAAAAGTTGGATCGTGGTTTGAAGAAGTGCAGAATTGATCACGTCAACAGTCAACATTTATGAAACATTTTTTTTATTATCCACTTCAAATAGGTCAAGGGTGTAGTATTTCAATCAACCTTCGTAAAGGCATTTTGTTAATTAAAATATAATCACCATTAAGTTATACGTTGGTTTTTATTTAAATTTAGCAAGTTACACAAATTATATCAGCAGAGCTATATTAAATACACATTACTACAGAGATGAAAATCATTTAAGAGAAGGGAGCAATATATATTTAACATATTCACTAACCGAGTAAGTACTTTTCAAGGGCGTGTCACTGTTCACGGAACCTCATTCTGTCAAAGCGTTCCTTTAACATAAGCAAGCCTTAATTAACAATGCTCCAAACATAACTAGGCTTGTCGTCTTTGAACAAAGAAACAAGAATGCTATTATTGTAGGCAGCTCCTCCTGAGAAACATCGGCATTTAGTTTGTAACAATTCATAAATATTCATAGCAAAATTAAGAATTAAAACAAACAGATGTCAAAAATAACTTTATTAATTAACAGATTATTTGACAACCTTTTATAGACACTTCTCATATAAATACACCTATATTCACCCAATGGTGCATATGGCACTGAATTAGAATACCAAATGCCCTCTATATTGATAATTTGTTAATTAAAGGTACGGTGATATTTTTTATGATTTTTTAGTTGATCAATGAAAACAAAACAAAATATAACACTAGGACAAATTTATGATTTTTAATTACTCAAATAGAATTTATACTAAAAAAACAAAAGCTTAATCACATATCTTTGTGCATTAAAAAACTGTTGAAGCCTCTTTTTTCAGAAATTTAATAATTGAAATACATAAATAAGTTTCAAATAAAATAAAAAGAACCCTTAAATAAGACATAATAGAAAGTATTAAGGATCTGGCACTCTTTTTTCTCCTATAATAAAATTGAAATATGTCAATGTTGTTATATTTTTATATTATAATAAATAAACTTTAATGATATTGCTAATGGTAATTTAGTGTAAAACCTTTCACAAGCAAAACAGTTTTTTTTTTTTGAGAGAGTAACGACGTTAAAAAATAATATTGTATTTAAATATGTAGGTATATTTAATATTGAAACTGCTATTGTAATAGATGTTTCTTTTCTTCTTCTTAAACCCTTGTCTCTCCACTGCTGGATAAAAGCCTCTTCCAGCTCCTCTTTGTCTTGACCCTACTTGTTTGCATCTAGACAATATCGGACAATATCGTCGGTGCATCTCCTTGGTGGCCTGCCGACACTCTTTTTATTCGCCCAGGATCTTTACTACAATATTCGTAGCGCCAATCCTGAGTCTTTCTTTCCATGTGTCGTTCATGTCCATATGACATCAGCATTTTTAGTTCTCCATCCAATTTCTTAGTTTCTTATTCTCTCTCGAAGACTCACACCAGGCAACTGCCGTCCCATTACCCGTTATGTGCATTTTAATTTTTAGACTCTCTTAACTGTGAGGGTTGTCACCTGTAGTCCATAGTTATCATAAGTAATATTTACGTGTTAAAGAAATTTCGTTTAAGGTAAATTGGTATATCTTTATCCCTAAAAATGTGTTTTAATTTGCAAAAATTGTGATATGAATTGATTATTTTAAATTTAGTAAATGTACAAAATATTGAAATGTAGGTATCAAATAAAGTTATAAGAAATATGAAAATGGTTTACAAAGCAAAAATACCTCAAAATGCTTTTATATCATTTGAATGACATTGATGTTTGCTTTCGTTATTCAAAATTTCTTCTTTATGCCGATGATATAAAAATATACGCTAAAGTCAAATCTCGAGAAGATTGCCCCATGATTAAAGACGATCTTAGTCATCTAACTGACTATTGTATTGAAAATAAACTGTTTTTGAATATAAATAAATGTGTCTGTATTACATTCACAAGGAAAAGAAAAATTCTTAATTTTGATTAAAAACTAAACAATAATGTACTAATGAGAAAGCACGAAATTAAAGATCTTGGGATTGTTTTAGACTCAAAACTCCTTTTTGAATCGCATATCAATAAAATAACCCCCAAAGCATTGAGCATGTACGGTTTCATAATTCGAATGAGTAAAGACTTTGATAATCCAAAGGCCCTTATTTCATTATATTATACATTTGTCAGAAGCCATTTGGAATACGCCTCTCAGATATGGAATCCCCAGTATGCCATATATATAAGTAGAATAGAAAATATTCAAAACAAATTTATAAAGTACCTTAAATACAAAACCGGTATTTTTTATGTATCTACTCTTGCTGCCTCCACCTTCCATGGAATCATTTCTCTACAATACCGCAGAGTGTGTGCGGACCAACTACTGCTTTACAAAATTATGACAGGAATGGTTGACTGTACAGAGCTGCTTGGTTTAATAACAATACATGTGCCAGCCAGGATTTGTAGACGGTACCACCTGTTTCATTTACCAATAAGTAAAACATCGTATGTTAAAAATGCTTTTTTTCGTAGGATTTTTTCAATGTACAATACAAAATTTAAAAATATAGATTACACAAACATCACTCTGTCAGATTAAAAATTTACATTAAAAATGTATTATGTAACTTAGTAGACATTATAATAATAAATATGTACATCTCCCCTCCCCTCCTTATCCTCTCTTCAAGCATTTTTGTCCTTATCCCGCCCAATTTACAGTTACTCAATGTTCTTAAAATAAATATTTAAAAAATCTTTGATTATTGAGTACATGAAAATAACATTTTTATATGTATAAATTGTATGTATTTATTTGATATGTAATATATTTTCTATACTTACTTCGTATACTATGTGGAAATCTGTTATTAGTTCTGAGTTTATACACTATATCTGTTTGTTTACTAAATATATGTATGTAGAACTGTTGATTTTCCAAATAAAATAAAGTAAAATAAAATAAAGCAGCCTTCTGAGTATATAAAAATGTATTTACTTGAAATAATATATTCGTATGTTTGTATTACCTGTATGTACCTGTGAAAGCATTATATGCCAATTTTCACATAGAACGTTTATATATTCACTCGGCTATAAGGTTTTGATGTTTATTTTACTGAGGTTTGCAAAGTGAGATAGAAAACAAATAAAGTCTAGAATATAAAAAAATGTGGGTAACGTTTGAAAGTAAGAAACACCCACTCATTTATAAATGGGATAGCTAAAAACATTTTTTTTAAATTTTGTTTCGTGTTGAATCCATTAACAAGGATTTGTACTCGTTTTTGTACAAAAAGTTGTACAAATAATACGTTAATTTAATGTATTTTTCACAATAGTCGTGTTTTACGCTCCGCTCCCTATGGCTATTAAAGAAAGACGTATTTATATTCAAAACCCAATGAAATCAAAGTTATTTAATCAAAAAGGGGGTAGGACAGTTTTTAGCCATAAAGCTTCGATATTTTTTTTGCAATATGATAATATATGAAAATAGTATGCGTCGCATTTAATTTCATGCGGGCTTATTTATATTTTACGTCTATTTGGTTCTTGATTATTCGCTTAAACACATATAGAATATACGTCTTTATGCTAAGTGTACGAATCCTAATACGAGTTTACCTAATTATATTTATAGGCGTATGATGAGTTACGGATGTATGCTGTTGGACTTGGTCCCTGGAACTTCGAAGCATTCTATCATTTTCCAAGGTTTGTCTTTCTTCTAAATATAAGTCTGCCTTTGTAAAACTGGCAATCTTCAAAACCAATCATCTTATTCTAATTCAAATTAATTTATTTAACTTAAATAACATAACAAATAAAATCAAATTTTTGAGCCGTAATATTGAGACAGTATATCAAACCATGAACCTTTGAGCAATGTTTCGACATTATTAAAGGATAATACTCTCTAATAGCTAGAGTATTTGCCTCCTTAACAAAGTTGCATTGATGGGAAAGATGTGGGTCTCCAAAGTGATAATGTTCAGCTACATTACTGCTCTTCCAGTCTGTATAACCCGAGCTAGGTTGGTTTTGTGTTTTGTGGTCCTGTGGCTAGTGTCTCGAACTCACGGACCAAAGGTCCGTGGTTCGAATTTCACTCTACCCCAATTCGATTCCATTTTCTAATAGTGAGTTATTTACAACTCGTTGAAAATGGCCCCTCAAAATGAAATATTTGGGTAAATCTTAAGAACGCAAATATTTCTTTAAAAAAAAATAAATATAAAAATATATTAACAAATAAAAGAAAACCACTGAACTACCTTGTTGAAGCGCTTCAGTATCATTTTTGTTTCACAATGAAGTTGATCAGTTTTACTCCTTAGGAACAATGAAATATTGCTACGAGCCACTCTTTGATCAATAATCTAGCGTCCTATCAGCCAAGACAAATAACTTGTAGAAAAATGTCATTTTTTAAAGTAAATTGTTTAAGCTGTCGAAAAGATGTTTTTTATTCATTAACAATATTAAAATATGTAAAGCGTACAAATTAAAAAAAAATAATCAAAGGTTTTTAAATAAATTTATTAATTAATACATTCAGAAAGTAGATGAAAATATTTGTATAATATTGAATTTAAAGATTTTTTTATTTGAAAAAAAGGCTACCTCGCAAGCAACCATTGAATTTAATAATACTCAAGACAAAGTGGATAAATGAATAAAAAATGTTGGTACTAGGTCGACACCGATTTGAAATAATGACTAAGCATTGTGGAAATCTCGTAAAATAATGTTTATTAATTAATCTGTATATTCGTACGAGTTTCATTCACTCTGTTAGTAATTAAAATAATAATAAAATTATTTTTCTACCTAATGGAAAAAAAAAAGATTTTAAAATATTGGATTTTATTTAATAAAATGTTTTTTTTTTGTATATCCGAATTTTAGAAAAAATCTCTTTTTCATAATAAAAGTGTTTTAATGTTTTGTTTTTAAATACTTCTATCAAGCAATAAAAACATATTTTTTCATTTTTCTTATTTAGATTTAAAATTTTCATTGCTCTGATTTAATTAACAGTAATGTTTTAACAATTATTATTATTCAAGTGATGGTTTAAATGTTTCACAAATAAATTTACCGGTACCGGTATGAAGGTAATAAAAACCTTAATAATATAGTGTTAAAAATGGAATATTACAACCAGAATTAACTTTTCTAAAAAAAGGAGAATACATTTATTTAAAAAAGATTTCAATAAAAATATAACAAAAACAATTTTTAGTATCACTGAAAGTATTGCCGAAGGCATAATTTTACGTAGAAATAAAGGAAAGTGTCACACAAATGTATGTGATTTAAAATGCTTGTTTTTCTTTTCAAAAACCAAAAAATAAGATTTTGCTTCCGCCATTTTAATTTTTAATCTATAATCTTTAAATCATTCTAAAACTGAGTCTATATGAGAATCAAGATACCAAAGTTTAGTTGAAATGGCGTAATCTGCCGGTCGAAAAGTAATTATATTTTAGTTACATAAATATTTTAATTATATTTTTAATAGAAATATTTTCATTATATTTTTAATAGAAAAATTTTAATTATATTTTTAATAGAAATAACTTTAAAATATTGTTTTTGTCTAATTTATGTTTTTTATTACTGCACTATTTTTAAAAATCATTTAATTTTTTCATTACATTTGTACTATACAGACTTGATAGTTAAATTACATCACCGCTCTAGGCTTTAAAATAATTAAGTAATATTTTGTTCACACGTGATTTTATTAAATTAAAGACACATTCATTGCAATAATTATTTTTTTTAAATTGGAAATTGAACCTGTAATTTCCAACGACGTTGGAACTTTGTTGAATTTTAATACTTTGTTTTTACAATTATTTCTTATTACTTATTTATTTATTTTGTTCATTAACGCCCAAAAGGCATTTACAAAAAATAAAAATGTAATACATGCTAACATACCAAATAATAAACACAGAATATACAGAAAAAATATGTGAAATAAGTTATAAAGGATATGATAAAAAGTTATACAAAGTAAAAAAAAAAAACAATAATAACAAAGGTATGCAAGAAAAAACTGCAAGCATATAAACAAAAACTGTAAAGATATAAGCTTATGAAATAAATTCTGTAAAGCAAACAACAAATAAAGTGTACAAACGGTAAGCAAGAAAGACATTTTTAAGTTAAATTAATAAACAAGCAACATATATTATCACGAAAAAATAAGAAATAAAAATATGTATCTATGAAATGCGTTTTTGCCAATACTACAATGCAATTTGATATAATAGTAAACAATAAAAAACAAGAATAAGGTAATAAAAATAAACAAGTGATTATTTTTTTTTTTATTTATGTATGTATTAATTTCATCTAAGGGCACAAATAAATTATTATTTCATTGTTATTTTGAATCTGTTTACATCTTTTTATAGTAAAAATGTGATTCAAAATAAAGAAAATATATAACAGTTGAATAACATCATTATTTAAATTCTACGAGGAATTAGCAATTCGATAAAAACCAATCACTTCAGCAATATTTTATTGATTCTCGAAACGACCTTGTGTCTACAAGCGAAATGAAAAAAGACAATATCATTCCCGCAACCCTTCCAAATTGAATAAAGATAATTTTAAATCAATTAATCTATTCCGGATAAACCAACCAGATAATAATTCCCAAAAGCCTTCGTCTGCAGAGTACTTTTCCTAAAATCTTTTCCGTGGCGGAAAGAAATCCCGATAATTAGGTCTTTGTAGGGAGGCGATTGACAGAGATAGATTGAGGGAAGAAAGATGGAACAGGGAAGAAACAGGATGGAAATAAATTACTATTCTGATGGCCTGGGTGTGATCAGAACACTGATTAGTTCTCCAGTCTGTTAACTGTGGCTCCCAATAATACACACTGTCTTGGGGCTGGGCCATCCTTTGACTACGTAATATCGACATGCCTCCAGTTGACCAGTTCTCCCCGCACATAGTATAGTTGACAAACAAACAAACAGAACAAACTATCACGCCGTTTCCCCGTAAGGGTAGGCAGATAAGATAGAACGCCAGATCACTCTATCTTTGCATACAGATCTCGCTTCCTCTGCATTCATACATCTTCTCATGCACGCGTGCCGATTATTCTGACTTTTGACAAGTTCATCTTCAAGTATTTGTTGGATTTAGTCATGCCATGTCTTTCTTGGTTTTTCTGTATTTCTGCATCCATATACATTTACATCGTCAATATTTTTTGCCGTTCTTTCGCTGTTCATTTGCTCTACATGTCCAAACCAATGCAGAGACCCTTTCTTGATTTTGTCGATAGTGCTTATCTCAGTCTTACATAATGTACGGATCTCAACATTTGTGTATCTATCGTACATAGTTTTACCACACATTCGCCTAAGAAATTGCAATTCAACAGCGTTTAACACTCATTGTTAATGATAAGAACGCCATTTTTTTTCTTAAAAAAAGAGAAATATATTCCTCCATCCTTAAAATTTCCCTTTCGTAAAATATATTGGAAAAGCTTGTCTTCAAAGATTTAAACATATTCAAAATACTGTCACACGAAAGTTATTCAAAAGAATTTAACCTTTCTGGTATAATGTCGAAATTTCATAATCATAAATCACAACTGAAAAAAAAAAACATTTGTCTTAAAAAATTTAAACACCAAGCATTATTATTTTATTTATTTCTTAGGCAAGCGCCATGCCGAAGCGTGGCGCAGGCGGTTATACGCCGACTGTGAAATTAGCGTTGCGGGTTCAATTGCCCAAGTTGCAAGAAAAAAGCTCAAAATCTTTTTTTCCCTCAATCGTTCTAGTTGTGCATTTTTCATAACTTTCTTCCAAATCGTATCTTCCCATCAGCTGACAAGTTTCTTAAGTAGATGTTTAAAACAATATTAAAATTAGACGTTTTTAAAATTAAAACGAAAATCTCAGCTCAAACGGTTTTTGCACCATTTGACTTATTTAAAATTTGAACAATAAGTACATTAAAATAAAAACGTGTCCAGCAGGGTTTGACTTCTCTAAACTTTGAACAAAAACACATATTCATTAAAAAGGTTTTTAGCACAGTTTGACATTCCTTATTTGTGATGGGAAAATCGGATAAGATTTGTAGCAATCAGTAATTTGTTGGGTGATATTTAATGAATCAATCAAAGAAAAGGGACAAAATTGAAACCTGCTTTGGATCATTAAGGGCTCAATCTAATACTGGAAGAAAATCCCTTTTTATTGGATTTCATTCATTTTGTGCTGATATGACGTGAATGACATAATTCTCTGATTTTATTATATTTTACTATCTTTTTGATCATTTCGTTATTTTTTAAATCATTAAGATTATTACGAAATTATAAACCATCATTTTTATCATATTTGATGATTAAACCAGTACAGAAAGAATAAAATATTGCGCTGGAAAACTAGCTTTAAAACCAACATTTCAAGTCGATTACATAAACATAGCCAGCTAATTTCTACTCCTTTTTTCAGGATTTAACAGCCTTAGAATAGTTGTTGAGTCAAAAACATTTGTCTGGGTTTTTGGCTCTATTTCACAAAGATTATGTATTAGTTTAACAACCCTGACACAAAATAATACTCTGTTTTCGTCATCTTAAACAACGATTATCGGTGAGCCCCATAGTAACCAATGTGTCAATTTAAAAAAAAAAAATGGTGTTAATATTTATGTATCTTTGAATAAAATTTTACCATAAACAAAAATAAGAAGATTTAATTATTGTAAGGAGTCGCTATGACGTTACAATCTCACTGAAGGATAATACTTTAATCATGGAGTCTATTTTGCGTACACACAAGTATAAAGGATTATTACAACCATGACGCAAATGACACAATACATTCATGTACAGAGAAATCATCATAAGGTTTCCTATTTCATTTTATGAAAGGTTTTTCTCTTTTCATCGCGAAATATTTTTTCCTGAAAAAAATAATTCTGTGCCTTAGAGAATAAAACACCGAGACCTCTGTCACCATAAAAATGTTTTTTTTAATTGAAAAAAAATAATTAGGTCCACTTTGCTTAAATGAAAAAAACATCAGTTGTCTTAAATACGCTATTTTCAGATGTTCTTTTAATATCGAAATAGTAATTTATTCACATTGACAGATGGTTGCTCCACATTTGATTTGTTGGATTTATTTGCTGCCTACTGGGCCTTAGTTCAGATGTTGCGTAACGTTCTTACTATAGGTGGGTACCACATTTTTGACTCCCGTCCTACATATTTGAAATTCAAATGCATACAACAAAATAACAATTGAAAATAACCAAACTGTCAGTGTATTCACGTGCTAAGATAGTCTCACTTCACACCGCGATCGCGAATCAGTTATTTTTGCGATAAAAATTAATTTAATTGACTGTGTCTTGTAATAAGAATAATTTAAAACCACGTCAAGGGTCCTTTCTTTTTGATTACGGGATCTGATCTGATACTGACAGCCGCGTTCCAAACAATTAGGCACCAAAATCCAAGTGCAAGGTAGAAATTTGCATTCATTGTATAGGAGTTCGGTGGCAAGGTTCAAAAATAACACATTCCGCGAACCAGGCAATTTCGAGCGGTTATCTGCTAACGGGCGAGTGGCGCAATCAACAATTCTGTTCTTGATAGATTGAAATTATTTCATTTGGTTCAACAATTATGATGTTTAAGAAACCGCGCAATCACAAAAGCTTGTTTCCTGAAATTTCGTTAAGAGTGATTTCTGTGATACAGTATTCAATTTTCCACAATTATCAAAAGGTTGGGTATTGCCTGGAGTGCGTTAAAAACACCTTTTTTGTATTGAAAGCTAGGAGTAAACATAAATAAATATATTCTCATGTGTGCTTTAATAAAAATAATATAATCATCATGATCATCGTCATTCCCTTTCCGCACCTAATGGTGCATAGGGCACCGGATTAGTACACCTGTCGCCGCGTATTTTATTCCATTTTTTATTTTATTTATTTATTTATAAATCATATAACACCAAGTATTTTACAAATATATTACGTTGAAATACATTCCCAGGAGTTACAGCAACTTACATTTTGTTACATGAAAGTAAGGTGATAAGTCGAACGTTTCAGGTACCAGTCCAGGGACTATGAAATGAACGTAGTTATGCAGAAAGCTGCCAGCCATAAAAAAGTGAAACTTAGATAAAAGCACTTTTATGAAAAGAGTTAATAATCAAATCTACACAACAGTTGGAATGTTTTTGATTTTAACGAACGATAAACACTGAAAACATAAGTTTTTTTTTCAATATTACAAACAAGAATTTAATTATGTATTTGACCAGTTTTAATGATTTTAAAAGTACTGTACGGTTTTTCTAGTGCTGTAGGTGTTTTCTGCAAATTGAGAAATGCCGTTTTTGTGATCGAGACTATTTTGAGGTGATTATGACAGTTTTTTGTATGAAGGCAGTCTGGCTGTTTTTAGCAAAACACAGAATTGACCTTTCTGCACCCAATTACATCAAAAAATTTTTTTTAAAGTGTGGATTGGCTGCTTTCTGCATAACTACGTTTAAATATTATAATGTGAAAACACCCTGTTTAATAAATATTCCATATCAACCCGTCAATAAATAAATGCGTTTGTTGAGTCTAGAGTCGATAATTGTAATGGTATCTATGCAGGTCTACCAATGAACAAAATGACTCGCCTACAGTCTGCATCAAATACTACAGCCAGATTTTTTTTGTTAGTTCAGTCACATCACTCCACTACTCCGGGAATTACAACTCTGTTCCGGAATATCTAAGGGGACTATGCATTCCAGATGAATTAGCTGACAGGCGTCTGACGCTTAGATCAGCTACGTCTACGGTGAGATAAAAAGTAATTATACCTCTACGCAAACAGCGCACTAAATTCAGTGAACGCGCATTTGCGGTCGCAGCCCCTATGGCATGGAATGTTCTCCCAGCAGAGGTGCGAGATTGTGAGAGTGAAGTAGTGTTTCGAAAAAAACTCAAAACCCACTTTTTCTCTAAACAATTTGAATAAATCTGTAGCATGTGGTAACAAAATAAATTGTTTTAATTAGAATACAAATTTAGAAGCTTAAATTAAATTTAGTTATCTATAAAATCACTATGTAAAGCGCCTTTGAGGTATTATATTACAAAAATGGCGCTAAATAAGTTATCCATAATACTTACAATAATAACCACTTCGGGAATCGAATTCAAGACCTCTTGCATGTTAGACAAACGCGCTGATCAATTACATCACGAAACCGACAAATATTAATATTATCAAAATATTATAAAAACATAAATATAATTTGTAAACAATTTAACACATGTGTCTTAAATCTTAAAAATCCTCAGAACAGTGAACGAAATCTGATTAAACGGTACTGTCGATGTGTTTCTACAGCAAAGGCAAGCATTTAAGAAGCAAGCGGTGTTGTCACTCCTTATTCTCGGTGACACATTTGCCATCTCCCCCAAGGTTGTGCCATATTTATACCTTTTGTGTATTTTAATTTAAATAATTTTATTTTTTTATTTTTTTTAATTTAAATAATTTTTAAAACGGTTTTGATTAAGTTTTATATAAATCTGTTAGGGTTTACATAAGCCTGCTGATTGGCTTTTAAAAGAATAAAAAAAAAAAAAATTTGAATTTTGATATGATGTTAATAAACCTTTGCCTAATTTATTACTTTGTGATTTTATTCAAATTAAAAACGGTTTATCTAGTTATTTTTTAATTTTTTATTATGTTTTGATATAATTTCCTTTTAAATATTAATAATAAAAATAAAAAGACTAACCAAATTTATTAAAAAATATTATGCGGATAATATTATTTTAAAAAAGTCACATATTTAGAACATTTTAAAACGAAATATTTTGTCCATCAGGTTCTCCAAAAATATCAAAATATTGAGTACCCTTAGACAAATATATGTATAAATTATTAATTTGAAAAGGATGTATTCTGATTAGATCACTTAGCAAATCACACGTTTAATTTAATAAGATGCAAAGAGGTAGTGAGTATCAGGTGATCATTTCCTAATCTCCTAAGTTAACCTCGGGTTAGCACACAGTGACCGGAGGGAGTTTTTTCAAACAGTATGCTAAAGGTTAAAACATGTTCAAATTCGTATTACTGACGAATGTATTTTTGATTTATTTAGGCTTTTTATATACGCCACATTATCGCTACAAACGATCATGGACATTTAAAGATATTTAACATTTATTCATTTGCCATTGTACTAATTTCTTATGAGTTTTATTCTTTTATTTGACAATGATGATCTTGTAGATATTTTTTTACAAAAAATCTATAAAACAAAAATTCGAAATGAAAATTCCTATCTGAATAAAATAAGAATGAAAAAAAAGAAAAGGTAAAAAAGAAAATAATAAAAATATGCTAAAGAAGAGATAAAAAAATGAGTTTGTTAAATGAAGGTTTTACAATAAATCAGTTTGACACGAGAGTGTTGCCAACTGTGAAAAAAAAGATGAAATGTGAAAATTTTTATACATTTACATTAATTCAAACGATACTTTTTTATAATTAGGGCTATTTAAATAAAGATAATTTATAACCCAACTAACTGTGATTAGAGCTTTATTTTATCAGATTAATTCAAAATATAAGTCAATTATCACAACGAACGATTAATATTCAAGATGTTGTATGGAATAAAGGGAAGCATAATATCTTCACTATTACTCAATACGTGATCAGTGTACGGAAATACTGCGGAAGTAAAGAAAAGCGCAAAGCAAACATCCCCTAATATATTTTCGGTATCATCAAACATTTACTCGTAATTGCCAACAACCCGCACTTGTAATCAAGAACATAGTTTATAGCTAGAGATTTCAATTCTCCTAGTTAGAAACTAAGAAACCGTTGGTTGTTTGAGAAAGACGATTCATAATGGGGTATACGGCAAAAGCAAACTCATTGCATTTTTTCGGATTTCGAGGTATATTTTCATTTTTTTAAAATAAATTAATTTAGTCATATAAATCGATGCATGTTTTTGTTCCGATAATAATCCACTTTAATATATTAAGTTTATCTTATCACTGTAACTTTTTTAAAAGAAATCTAGCTCTTGCGCTTGGAGAGTGATTTACACTGTTTTAGTTATTTAGTAATTTGAAGTTATATTATTTCAAATATACATGAAAAACAAACATAATTACGAAATTAAGAAAAAAACAGGAAATAATAACACAGTAGTACTAATTAAAATACAATTATGCTTTCACCCGAGTTTACAAAAAATATTTTAATTTACTTTGAATTTATTACGTGATTTATAAGTTTTAATAGTTCTCAAGTCATTGGGAATATTCAAATTGTTTTTTATTCATTTGAAAACAAATTTTTTTTGACCGTAAATTGTGTGGACTTTATGAATTTTGATATTATTTTTGTATCTAAGTGACTTAATCAGCTAAAATCCGTGTATTTAAGTTTTCACAGTAGAATTTAATCAGGGTAATAGTATCTAATGTATGAACTTAACAAAAAATTAATATTAAATGTATGAATGAAATATTAATATTTATTTATTTATTTTATTTATTTATTTACATACAGAAGGTAATTGTACATTATTTGAGACAATAAGTTCCAACTCCATGGGACTAAAAGTCTTGTGTTGAGATAGGACGAACAATCATGACACAAACACACGAGTGTATTACCACAAATAAAGGATTAGAAACATAAAAAAACATAAATATGGCAGATCAATATAGTAAAAAATAAACTCAAGCATTTGGAAAATCATCAAGGAGTTTCCTACTGAAATCCCTCCCACTAAAGAAAATCCAGTCCTTAACTCCTTTCTTAAAAATATTTTTTGTCTTTGAGAGCTAATAAATGTCGTATAATAAATATTAATAAAAATGTAAATATTAAATATTAAGGGTTTCTTTAAAATCACCTTGATATTAAGGTTGAATATATTGGTCAAACAAAACATCATTCTTATAAAGATTTTACAATTGAGTAATCAGTGGCCTTATTCCATAACTTATTCGTTTTGTATTATATGAGTGGGAATGAAAGCAAAATATATTTTTAAAAAACATTTTGAATGCGTTAGAGTGAGATGTATATCTGACGAACGAAAGAACTTACGAAACAAAATTGTTACAGAAGCCTTCAGCTATTTATAAATTATTGATTTTTCAAATATTCCTTAATCTAATAAATATGTTCATACCTTTTCTAATACGTTCAACAAGTTCACTATTATTGTCTTTATGGTGTATACAAATGGACATTTTCAAACCGGATTTGGAGGGTAAAAATTGTATATATACGCAGGAATTTTATACAAAAAATATCTATTATTGCCATGCAAAGAATAATTCAATGAATGAAAGAGACACTTAATATGTTCTACTGTATAATTGAAATCACCAAGATAGGCCTTGCAACAAAGTAGACAGAGACGCTGTTTTGTATTCAGTGTTTGTCTAAAAGAGATTTAGACGGTTATTGGCAGTGAGCGGGATTGCACTCCAGTTAAATGAAAGGTTTATTTATGTTTTTTTTTCTGTAACAAGCCTTAATTACATATCTTTTTAATACATTATAAACTGAACGAGGCAATGCTTTGCTTTTGCTAGATTTGAGTTTATACCTTTTATTCAACAAAAATAAATCATTTCCTTCTATCTACCGAGTTATATTATGCATACAGAACCTTCTAAAAATACCTCGCATGAAGGTTGACATTATTTTTTTATACAGAAATTACTAATAATATTAAAATTACTACATAAATTTTTGCTACTCAAATGTCGTTCATGTAACTTTTACTAAAATGAAAAAATATGTACAACCCTCATTTTTCATCGCCCACTAGATAGTTAAGTCTTCATAAATAAATTTTAAGAATTTATTAGAAATAATGTTTTCAGGGAAAAATTGAATTTACATTTGTTCTTTTAGGTTTATTTTTTGTTTCTTATATCAAAATATTTATACTGTGTATTTTTAGCGTTTACGTACTATAACGCAAAACTGATAAAATTATGTATACCCCACGCACACGCTAAGCCTATGTGGGATATATTTTTCTTACAATTTTATTATTCTTGTTTGCTATGTAAAGTTTGAAAAAATAAATTATATTTTCGTATGTAGATTTTTTTTTTTTTAATAAAACTTTTTTTCAATATGCACGACACGACACCTCTCTGGGCGTTCGTGTCTAGGCATTCATTTGCATTATTTTTATATTATGTTCTAGATACAGTAGTTGGTATCTATAATAATATATGCGCATACATACACATAAATGTATGCATAAATGTACCCCTATACGCGTTTAAATAAAAGCAGTAAAAACAGTAATTATAATAATAAAAACATAATAGTAGTAGCATACATAATATAATACACATAGGTACTTTGCAGATATTGAGCCAAGAAATATGCCACCATGCATGATTAAACGAAAACAATCGAAAGTTTGATATCAGTTGACATGTACAATGCCATGAACCGATAATTGTGAAGATATGCACAACAGGGAATTTTGATAAATAGGTATTTGAAAATTGGTTTTCTGTCTCACTGTCTTACAAATACCTCCCCAATACTGTGCAAAAAAAAAACTTGATATCTGCCCTTTGATACCTATTTAAAATAGATAAATAAACAAATCACTGTTCTTGTTCCATAAAACAGAGAGAAAATTAGGGAATACGAATGAAGAAAAGTCAGTCAGAAAATAATTCTCTAAAGATTAAACATTATTAAGTGTACTTGTAAAACTTATCTTTAAATGCTTTTGCGTAACCATAGAATCAGATGTGGTGTTCTTAAACAAAACCATGAACTTATTAATACACAAACGCACAAGCCCTGTAAAATAAGGAAACTGAACTATTGCCCAAACAATTATTCAAGCCCAACACGTATTGAGTCGTTATTTAACCACCAGTTAAGTTTTGACGAGAGTTTGACATTTCATTCGAAACCAAAATGCCTGATTGTGTCGCAAAAGCGTAAAAAAACATTTGAATAAACGGCCATTTAAACCAATCAATGATAAGTCATAAGTCCCGTCAATACCTAGACTTCAATATTTTCTTCTTTAAGGTATTCTCTATCCCTGTTGTAATTTGTTAATCTTAATGACTCCCGAGGGGGTGAAATACAGTATTTTGTCTACAAATATTCAAACAAACTCAAATATTGTAATAAAACCAACTGGTCCAAAAAAAGGTTTAAAAACTGGAAAAATGTTTTCAGGCGTTGCCTTGAATGTAAAATAATTCAAACAGATTAATTTCTTAACAAAAATGAAGGTTTCAGCTCTTTAATTTCACTAAAATTCACAAATGGAAGAATTGAAGAAATATGGATGTTCAAAAATAGTCAAAATGGTGAATGTTACACAGTGTGTAAAGAGGCGACTTAAACCAGCCAGTGATTGGTCATATGTCTTGTTAATGCCTAGACTTCTATATTCCCTTCTTTAAGGTATTCTCTATACCTGTTGTAATTTGTTAAGTAAAAAAAGATGTGGTTACTTTTATGATTTTATTCTCCAACTTGAAATGATTAATTTTAAAATAAATATATTTTTTTCAAATGTCAAACTCTTCTCTTTTTACCAAAAGGGGTGCACTTTATGTAGAAATATGATTTTCAAAATTGTTTTAAATGTCCAAGAAAAAGTAATCAATGGGTGCAAATTTTAAATTATTTTAGGAAATTTTCAAAAGAAACAAAACGAAATCTTTGTGAATTTTTAAAATATTGTATTTTCTTCTTTTTATTTATAAATACTTTAAATGTAAAATACAAAAAACAAGAAAATATAAAATGTTTTCAACGAGTGCCACTTAAAAAATAATTGGAAAATTTTGAAAATTTGAATTGGGATTAGACAATTGTTTTCAGGCGTTGTCTAGTATGTGAAAGAATTCAGTCAGATAAATCTCTTCACAACAATAAAGGTTTTGGTTCTTTAACTTCACTTAAACCAACAGATGAAATAATTAAAGAAATATGGAAGTTCAAACAAAGGCAAAATGGTGAATTAAATGTTTTTATTTTAATATTTTAACAAATAAAATTTGAACACCTAGTTATACGAATGTTTTACAGAGTTTAAAGTGGCCACTTCAACCAGCCAGTGATAGGTCATAAGCCCTGTAAATGCCTAGACATGCATATTACCTTCTCTAAAATGTACTTTATCCCTTTTATAATTTGTTAAATATTTATTTAATTTTTGACTTTTTTCTTAAATACATTATGTTCTTGACTGCACTTCTTATTTCCTTTCTTCATTTTATTAAGGAAAAATATTCGTCAGTTAGATTTATGATGTCGTCTTGTTATTTTAAATATTGAAATTAATATGCTACTAACTGTTTAGGTATCGTACTTACGTTTTGTGATGTTGAAACAGTACTTTAATCATGTAAATTTATAATGTTATAGCAAATGACAGAACAAACACACATTTATTTTATTAGCTTTGATATGTCTTTCATATTATAAACTTTAAAACTAAAATAACTACTTGAAGTTTATATATTTGTTAGACTTGTTATTGTGTCTATATCTGAAGTATTTTTCCAAATGATTTTTTGTGTTCACGTATTATACAATATTATGAAAACATTTATTAGATTCTTCACAAATTTAAAATTACTTTGTTTTATTTCGACTGAGAAAAATGATGCCTTTTGTATTCTAAGTAAACTTGAAAAAGACAAATGTGTCGATACCAGTTAGTATATAAAGTAAATAAAAATAAAACAATGTATTTTTTTGTATTTTTTAATTATTTGCTACATTGAACTTGCATCTTATACTAAAATGATTTGCTCCTGCATAAATAAATAAAAGAATTGTAATTTTAAAAAACGTTATTCAAAAAAAGCCGTGATAATTATTTTATTATCATACTTAATTAATCAGGGTTGACTCCAAGGCTTTATACAGAAGATACTTGTAAATATACAACATAAATACATCGAGACAGCGTCACGTACGCAAAGCATGCCCATGGCGAAATAAAAGCCTTCTCTCTTGCTGGGAATGAGATAAAGGCTAATGAAGAAATTAGATAAAATACATTATTAAAGTATATTAGGTTATGAACAGAAGAATTGTTTTGATCAAAATAGATCCGTACTGTTTTTAAAAACATGTTTTCACGAGTAAAAAACAAAGAATGAATAATCAACTCGCTTAGATTTAATGAAATTTAATTAAATATTTTAGTCCCACTTATCAACAAAAAAAAATTTACATGTTAAATGATATATTACGTGTAATATGATCGATATTTTAGATGTTTTTTCAACAGAGATAAAGCTGTTGATAATATAGAAGTCTAGGAATTATAAGAGCTTATGACGTATCATCGGATAGGTAATCACTTTTATCCCTGTGTAACATTTACCATTTTTCCTGTAGGTATTTGACTTTCATATTCATGTATCGGTCCATATTTTTGCCATGCACTTATCTATTTTTAAAAAAATAATCTTGTTTTTTTTTTTTTTTTCAATTCCTAGTGAGTTTCGTTACTCGCATGCATAAAATGTAATAAAGATTACTGGCTTAGAATATTTTGTTTTGTGTCTATCCGGGAGGTTCTAGTATTTATTTATTGTTAAAAAAAGAAAATATGCATTAACATGGCAAACTAAATTCGACTCGTGTTTAAAATGTTTTTTTTATTTATAAAATTCAATTCGTTTAAAATTGAATTGCAAATGTCTTTTCGTATGAAACGTATTCAAATTTGATAAAATCTCCTGTAGCGGACTATTTACCTCTCCGGATACCAGGAGCGCATATTAATGCCCGGATGCATAATATTTCACAGGAATAATCTAACATCACCACGCGACTGCCAATAAAGTTCCCTTCCCAATTGTGCATTAAATTTGGCCCACATACTAATAGTTATTTACTCTCTCGATTTATGTACTTCGGATACTTTGAATATATGAATTTGAAGGATTTTTTTGTAAAATATATTGTTTCTGCTTTGCTAAAAGTATATAATTTTAATATAAAATTAATCGAAACCCGAAACCCTTTTAAGTCATGTTTTGTATCAAGACTACCCAAGATGCCCAATTACAGCGGTGAATTAAGCGCAGATCGCCTAGGCTTGAGAAAAATCACATTGAATTAGTGTGTTCTCTCCGGGAATCAAACCTAGAACCATCCATACCTAAAAAAACATTGATAAAATTATACTTAAAAAATCTAGAACTTACCCTTCAAATTATTTTTTAAAGAACAAGATGTACCCAAATTGATGACATCTTAAAAAAAGCATCCATTATACAAACTTTCATAGATACAAAAAAAACCCACTAATTTACAAAATTCTCGAAACTCAAGATTTCCAAATAATTTAATTTTACACAGATTCAAAACAACTGCAGCTTTAAATCATAATTCATATGATAAAAACAAATTTAATAGTCTTCCAGAAATCTTGAGATCAATACAAAATATTAAAACATTTACATCAAAACTTTAAAAATTCATGAGACCCACCCTAGCCTAAATTATATACAGTAGAAAATTGTAAATATTTTATAATATGATATTTTATTCTTATGAATCTGTTACAGATAGTCAAAATAAAATAAACAGTTAATGTGTATAAATACTAAATATATATATATATAAATAAATAAATGTAAAACGAACACCAGTTTTTACTCTAAAAGAGAGGTAGAAACATTATTATTAATTATGTACGTACCAACCATTTTGTAATTTTATACTATTTTGTTAATATTTTTTTTAATAAATGTAAAAAATAATGTTTAAAAAAGTCATAACTCTACGGAGGCCACAAATATTTGATGTACGAGTATCAATCAATATTGCATTGCTATGATACGAATGTAAATAATCGAGTCTTGTATTTTTAATTTACTTTTAAAATGTTAAAAAGGGTACTTGAGTTTTATGTTTCAAGTACCAGGAGCTTATAATGTGAAAAAGGATATTTCCGTCATTAATTTAAAAACCAAGAGTAACTAAAAAAAATAAAATGAATTACCAGTTGCAGTTTTAGTAGGTCAAAAGCGTAATATCGTATGCTTCTGTCAAAACTTTATGAAATATTAACTTTGAAATCCAGATAAATCATTTTAGATGTTGCAACTTACGAATTGATGGTATCATACAAATTCATCTAACTATAAATTAGAATGTACGAATACTAACATATTATTGAAATAAATACGCCAGGTAAGACGAACTTTAATAATAAATTATTGTACTAAATAACAGCAACAAGGTTTCAACTCTTCAACTTAAAAAACATCAACAGATGAAAGAATTGAAGGAATCTATATTTCGTAACGTCTATACGTTTAAATATGGGCCGAATGGTGAATGTTACAAAGTGTGTAAAGTGGACACTTAAACCAGCCAATTACATGTCATAAGCCTTGTAAAGACAAAGACAGAAGTTACCTTCTCTAAAATGTTCTTCATCTCCTTTGTAATTTTTTTTTTTTTTTTTAAAAACCTTTATTAGCATAAATAAACAATTAACAATACATTCAGTATAAAAATGGGACACGTAAGGTTGAACTTGCCAAAAATGAGTCTGGCTCTTATGTTTGGCAAGTTTACAAAATAACATAAAAAAGAAACAAAAAATGCAAAACAAAATAATAACAGAATAAATAAAAAATTAAACAATTTTTAAAAAATTGAGAAAATATGACACTAAAAAATATTAAATAAAAACACAAAATTTATAAATTTATAAACACAGGCACATATTAAACATACATCTCTATTTTCAAAATACAGTTAATGTAATAGTAATATGTATGCAATGTAGTAGTAATAGTAATAAGTAATATGTTAATATTAATAGCTTCCTAGGCAGTTGAATCCAGTTCTTGTCTACAAAAATTTGGACCAACTCAAAATATTGTTGATAAATCCACCTGGTCCATAAAGAAGTATAAAAAACTTTTTAATGAAAATTTCAGGCTTTGCCTCGTATATAGGTGATATAATTCAATCAGATGAATCTCACCCGCATAAATAAAGGTATCAGTTCTTTAACTCCTAAAACATCAACATATAGTTAAGGAGTAAAGATGGTAAAATATGGGCAGAATAGTAAATGTTACACAGTGTGTAAAACGGCCACTTAAACCAGCCACGTCATAAGCCCTGTAGATGCCTAGACTTCTATATTATCTTCTCTAAAATGCTCTTCATCTCTGTTGTAATATGTTAATATGGGATTGAATGTAATTGAATATTTGTTTATAACCAATTATCGACTTTTCTATGTCTACCGGTTTCGAGACGTACTCGTCTCTTCGTCAGGACACCAATTAAACTAACATGCAAAACCCACTTTACACTTTCACCATAGTTGCACAAAAATGTAGAACCAACACGGCATGCATAAATAAGCACTCAAAAACCAAGTATTAAGTATTTTGCAAATGCATATAAGGTCCATCCCATTTTTAAGTTTCTCCAATAAGGACAGATAAGGAGATTGCTCTACCCATTTTCAATCAAAGCAACCATGATTCTTTACAAGCACATTATAAAGTATTGATAAAATGTTTGGATAAAATCGCCATATTATAAACTACGTTAAGTCTTCGAACGTGCGATCCTATACATGAAATTGAATTTTTTGTCACACATATTTTGATAATAAGAGATATTACCTACGAGAGAGGGTTGTAACATGAGGGTTTTTTCTTCATAATTAAGTCGAACACTGAATCTCTTTTTCGAACATAAACGAACTTTGTAGGTTAAAATGGTTGACTGTAAAACAATACAATACTATATTATGATAATAGGTATGTAACGCGAGCGGTTGGATCAAGATTTATAGTTTGCATCGCGGATAGCTTGTCTTAAGCATTGTAGTGTAAAACTAGAGTAACCATGAGCGTTCGAAGTATGGTTCCTCAACTTGAATAGACTTCGGTCGGTTGCGAGCGTCCCTAGCTACTTTTGAACAATTAATAAATGCCTATATGTACGCTAAGAAACTGAAAAACTCGGTGTGGAAATGCGACGGTATCATCTTTCACCGGTAAGTAGTGTTTTTATCTTAATCAATACTTTTTTTAAATAGCTATTTTAATGTCAATATACGTTTTATAAATATGTTACCAATTCGTGAGTTTTCTCGTGTCACTGTCCTGCGCAGCTAGTCAGGCGTATAGTAAAATGACAAACAAAGTTGACGCGTACGCAAAAAGGAGTGATAAACTGAATAAAACTTACAATAGACCGATGTAAACAGTCCATGCTTTTTACTGTACTATGTGTTTTTCTTGCCAAAGTCGATGTGATATGACGTGGTTACACTTGTTCCCTCCGCTGGTTATTCCCTTTCCTTTGGGGATGACTTTTTAGCTCGGATTTCTATGAAGTGTCATCTCTATATACTATACCTTAACGGCCTTTCAATAAAAATATATAGACGTACCACTTGCTTCACGGAGTTAGAAGTACTAAAAAAGAAAAGCAAAAAAGTAGACTAACAAAAAAATATGTGACAATAATTTTTGACATCTAAATCAATAGTACAATGTCACAGGCGTTTCATATTTTTTTTTTTTTTTTTTAATATTTACAAAATAGTCTTAAATTAAAGTCCTGCTGAGTTGCATACATACAACTCGTCAGCTAAATAAAAATGTAATGTTTTATTAACTTTTTAACTTTAATGCTGAAATAAAAATATAAATTGTCTTTCTCTGTGTTTTCATCAAACACCATTTAAATGAGTAAGAAATTTTTTTTAATCACAGAACTTTAATTTGAGTTTGCATTTTTTTTTTTTTATATTTGTAAATTTCATTACCCGTATACATTTTAAGTTTTACAGTCAATACTTGTTATTTGTTTAACCCTTTTATTATGAAGCAATGTGTTTTATTATCTACCTTATATTTTTATGTTAAAAAAAAAAAAAAAAAATTTTTTTTTTCAATAAACAGTTTTCACGAAATAAAAAAAAAACAATATACTTCGGGTGCAGAAATTTAAAAAATATAGATAAAACATCATAATTTTTTTTCGCCATCATCAAAAAACTATTTTAATAATTTCCTTTTGTTTGAAAACCCATTAAATTTACCTGAATTATTTCAAACACAATAATGTCTTTGACAAAGTACAATTAAATTTGTAACTTCATTTGATCGAAGGCGTAATGGAAGTCAGTTATAGTTATTATTTTCGTAGTGTAAGAAGACGATTCGATAAATCCATTAGACGTTGTGAGATCTCAAATTAACGCTCGAAGATTTTGTCCTAGAAATTCTATCGATCCTTGATAAAATTGTTGAAGAAATTCAATTGTTATCTGCCGTGAGTCCTGACTACAATAGTTATCAATTGCTTTGTCTTAAATACGAACTGAATTCATATTTTACTGAAAATATGTTTATTTCAAACAAGCTTCGAAAGTAAAATATCGTTTATATTCGGGGTTCAAAAGAACGTATTCATTATTTAACAATGTTAGTTAATATATTTCTTGCAAGCCAACACGTAGAACCATATTACTGTCACTTTTCTCAAGCTGACTATCTTATGAATAAATAACCGTACTTCTTAAATTTGAATTTTCAACTCAATATTATGTGGATTCAAATCATGTATAATTAAATATTTAAAATTTCATTTTTTTGACTTAAACACTACAACGACTTACGTGACAACTCGAAAAATTACACTAAATACAAGATTCGAATTAATAATGAAAAGCACACGATGACCATACTTACCCACGGGTACCATTCTAAAACTTCATTACCCCCTAGAAAATTGTTTATTTGGTGATTTTTATTTTAAACATGAGACTACACTTTGTTTCATATATTGCCACACCATATATTGTAAAATGTCAAATGATGTATTATAATGATAATAATAATAGTTATAATTCTAACGGTTTTCAAGACAGAAAAAAAACTAATAAGGTTTCGTAAATTCAACCAAATTAAGTGTTTTGGGTAATGCTTAAGGTCACAACAATGTTTTTAGTTCAGTTCAGTGCCAAAATATGGCGGTTATTGGCAAAAAAAATAAAGTTCGTACTTGCAATGCAAATTAAAACGAAATAAGTGTGTGACATGTAAAAAATTCAAGAAAATATTTCTAGCAGCCTCACTAGACACAAAAATACTGTTCTAAAGCTGCATATACAGTGTGTTCTTTAAACCCTGTCACATTCAAAATCACAATCAGTATGGGCAACAAGATTACTGATTATCGTGGTTTTGGATGTGACAGGGTTGAATGAACATCCTGTATATAAATTTACAAATTTCATTTTATATTATATCTGAATGAAACTCATCATGTTTGGTTTTACGTAATCGTATTTATTTGACGTTAAATCCTGTTGATTTGTGACCATAAATGAAACAAAGTGTAGTCGCATAAAAAAATCTAAATTCACAAGTTAACCGGTTTGATTTTTTGTTTGGTATTTTCAAAAACAACTCGGAAAGTAATTAAAATTACAACAATGTACAATAATTTGTTGTAAGAAATAAATTTAATTAAAATTCAAGTTAAATTAAAGACGGTAAAAAATTATTCACATCCCAATTTACCACAGTTTGACGCTAAAACTGTTTTTAATATTTTTTTTAGTGTTTGATGCCAATGTTTTTTTCCCATACCTACATACATTTTTTTTTTTACAATCTTATTACACCATTTATGAAAAGAAATTCAAATTGAATACCCCTGACTTGCGATTAGATAAATTTACAATTTATGTTGATTGTGAAGCTGTATAAATATCTCAATTTCAGTTTCAGTTTTGAATTCAGTTGAGTAGCACGTGTGCCTAATTTAAAAAAATAGTTTTGCAAATACCAAGTCCCTTAAAATACCACAGAAATAAAATAAAATTAGGACTTATTTGATCACATTATTTCGGTACGTACAAAAAACACGAATACCACAGAAATAAAATAAAACATAAAATAAAATTAGGATTTATTTGATCACATTATTTCGGTACGTACGAAAAACGATAATATTAATAGATAATAATAGGTAATAAAACTCTCAACTATTTAGTACTCAGCAAAAATGCATCATATATGGATATAATGCAAAAAATTATAATGCAATAAAATGTAAATTAAAAATTATTTATTGCTGAAAGAACTTAAATTTAACTCACACTGTGGCTAGTCGATCAAAAGTTTATATGTTAATAGTAGCTTATGTGTTAATATTTTAATTTTTCATATATTTTCTTGTATTTGAAAAATAAATTTATACATTATTATTACATATATTACAGTACAGTATATACATGTATATTCTGATCTTTCCGGCTGTTAATTTATATCTGTTATTCATTGTTTTTATAAATGTAAATAATATTACATAAGTTAGTATAAGTATAATCTCTAACAAGCTACAGAAAAATGCTTGGTGGGATTTCAGTTTTAGTAAAAATATAACAATTGAAATTTTAAGCAATTGTAAAAATGTATTATTATATTATTTAAATAAAATAAAAAAAACACGCGTTTTTAGAAAGTGTACACGAATGTGCTTTAAAAATGGATATTAAAAACGTATTTGACCAACGAAGCGATACGCACAGGACGTGGACTAGTGAAGCGGCTGAGTAGGGGAGGGGCAGGGGTTAGTGGAAGGGATGTTAATATTAGATATTAAGGATCGTCTCCATTTTCAAATTATATTATTATATTTTTTTCTACAAAAAAAGAGTTTTGAAAATAAAATATAATGATATTTTAAAAGGTTTAAAATGAGTCATTTTCTTCTAAAATTTCGCGGTCTGATCCTGAAATACCCAATAATGTAGTATTTTTTAAATAAAATGCTGTACTTAAATACATGTTATATTAATTAAAATGTTAATGTCTAGAACTTCCATATTCCCTTCTCAAAAATTATTTCGCTCTCTGTTGCACAAATTTAGATAGAAATAAATTCCTAGAGAGTAAATCCAGCCTGTTTGCAAACATTAGGACATACTCAAGACATCAGTGATTCTCATTTGTCTTTTCTTCCCGCCCGTGCAAACAGAAAATATTACAGTTCATCGCACAACAGTTTAATAATGTTTGATTTATTGGTTAGTTTACAGGTGTACTTTTAACTATCTGGTTGCTTTTTTCCTGACATAACCACTAAAATCCGGATTTCGTGCTTTACATTTTACTTGTATTCCTTCTCCCAACTTACCGCTGCATCTCCACGCAAATGAGAGGCGCGACATTAGATCAGTGTTGTTCAACGTGTCACAGGGAGAGCAGTGCAATGTTATAAAGCATCCTCTCGCAACGGTATTTTATGAAAAAATGTATGAATCTCGCAGAATTCTTGAAAAATTATGAATCTTTTTCTTGTTTTAAAAACGTATCAATAGCATTTTAGCTGAAATATTTCTAATACTCCCTTCAGAAACCAGTAAATTTTTTTCACGTTTAGACTCGGAAAGATAAAAAAATCAATAAAATTTATTTAAAGGAAACCCATAGTTAAATTTTTATCTTGAAAATGATTACAAAAAATTGTTGAAAAGTTGATGTTGTTTATATTATAAGTTGAAATTTCACCATATTATCAATAGTGCAGAATGTTATTGTAATGTTCTAGAGGTGCTATGAAATTATAATTCTGTAAACCTAACGTGGAACTTACTTTAATTTATCTCCCATCAGCTAGTTGCAGCAAAGTTCGCTGTCACATCCGGTTGACTATGGCGGAAACGGATGCGGAAGTTACACCACAAGATGGACGCGACAAGGTGCAATATTCATCTACCTTATTAAAATTAATATTATTTCATTTGCAGTGCACAGGGTGTTAATTGGATTTTAGTATATTACACATTACATACTCAATAAAAAATGTAACTATTGATTTTCACATCAAAAACTCTGAAATACCTTCATTATTGTTTTCATTTATTTCCAAATATTAAAATATATGTTAACCTTAAATATTCAAACTTAGATGGAATGTAAATGAAAAAAAATAATCTTTTCTTTTACTTTAACAATTACTGTTTGTCATTGTGACTTAGATGTTTGTTTTATAAATTAGGTAGTTAATATTTAACAAAATCAACAGGGTTTGTAAAAAATCAAATTAAGCGAGTTGCACCCAACCAAACAAGCACGTAAAAGTATATTGATTCAAAAAAAATATTCATAAACGTAAATTGAAATTTTATTATATAATTTATGAAATATGAAATTAACAAATGCACAGTAGAATAAGAAATTTAGTAATTTACTAGGCTTTTGACCTTTCGACTGCAAAAAACGAGAAGACGGAGAAAATCAGTACATAACCAAATCCAACTACTCTTTGAAGATGCACATGTCAATATTCGGCGTGTGTGCATGACGAGATGTATGCAAAAAAGAGGATATGTATAATTTATAATAAGAGTGATTTCTGATTGATTCTTATTTTACAAATTTAGTAACAATTCGGAAGAAACAGAAAACTGCCTCAAATTGAGTTTAACTCTTAAAAGACTGCGATATATAATTATTTTGCGTAGGGTGACGTAACATTGTGTAAGCACAAGCAAAAGACAAAATATTCTAAAGTTTAGATATTAAAAAAAAAAACATTGAGACATACTTTAAAATAATTCCATTTCCTTAATTTATAAAATTAAAAATATAATTTAGCCCTGTTATAGCATACTACATTTGTAATCGTAAAAGCGCCGGTCATTTTACGTGCGTGCGTGCATCTTCCAATAACCGACTGAATCTCTTTTCTCACAAACACCAGCCACAGAACAGCGTCTCTGTTTTTCTTGCTATGAGTTCTACCTTCATGTTTTCTCTCTTATACATATTTAAATTTCTGTATTGGCGTCATATTCATTCTTCGCGTAGCACAGATAAGTATTTTTTAAATTCCCAGCATAGTTCTACAAATTTCATTTTCCAAATCCGGTGTAAAAATGTTCATTTGAAGATGACAAAAATTAAAACTTTGTCATTAAAAAAAAGAGATCTATGAAAGTTTGTATCGTATGTATCATAGGACAAAAAATTAATGGGCTTTTTGATAGAATCCTTTTGGTTAAATTAAATATTTTTTCTATCAGGATTTTTCTACTGAAAAATCACTACACTTGTCAAATAGGATTTTATCAAAGAGCTGTTATTTTTTTTAAATATCTAAAAGTATGATTAATTTTTAATACATACATTCAATTGTATTTATTGAAAACGGTTTTAATACTTTTGATTTAAATTCAGGACCGGAAACTCAGTATCCAATTACCGGATGTCATTAGTAGCAGACGTTCTTCCGGGACATCCCTGACGTCCGTTAGCCTGCTACATTCTATCCGCACTGAAAGTTCTCTTGAAATAGACGAATCGGACGGCGACACTGAAAACAGTAATGCTGAAAATGTCACAGAATTCGAGGAGGAAAACCCAGAAAGTGATATGGAAGAAGAGAAAATGTGAGAATTTCAATTACTTTATTTTATATATGTTTTGTCTGTAATAGCCTGCTATAGACGACATTCACCAATACGTTAACCAATACGTTTGCCAGTACGCAAACATGTTGAGGGGGGTATTTGCGGCTGGCAGTGCTGGTGCATGTGTTGGTACATGCGCTCCCGGCCGACCGGAATATTCAGTTTTTTGACAGAGATGTAAGAGCGCTGGCTTATCATTGCTGAACGCGACCACTCGTTAGCCAAGATTTCAGTACGCTTCAAACTACTCGAGAGAGCGCATGTGTTTTTTTTTCGTAATTTTTACCCATTTTTTATATTGCCAGTCTTTTAGCAGTCAGTTCACCAGAGTGATTTTTTTAAAAGTTTAAATTTACAAAACTTTTTTTACTATAACGGTGTTATAAAAAACTTGAGTATTTATTTAAAGAAAACATCAGGCATCACGGAAAAAAAATCGATATTTACAAATAAACCAAAATTTTATGCAAATTATTTCATTAGTGGACAGATACAGTATGTATACATAAATTTATTTGGAAAAAATCTTTCTTTGTTCATAGTTAAATTGTAAGCAATGCGAGATAGAAGAAAAAAATATATACTATACATACCTGTAAAAACGTTTTTGTAGTTTACTTAATTAATCATTTATATTGCGCTCAGAAGTGTGCACATTAAAACATATGATTAAATTTTTTTAAATGTTTTATTTATGTTTTTATAAAAAAGTTTTTCTGTGGTATAACTAGATTATTTTTTTTTTAAATCGTTGCTCCTAACCAGGCTACCATCTTGTCGAAAACCAGAGAAAAAAAGGCGAAAATTTCAAAAACACGCATACACTCTCTCCGGCAGTTAAATTTAATATCCGGCAGAAAAATTGTTGATAGACAATCCTAAGAAAAAAAATACACTTTTATTGTATCGTATTATTAGCGCTGTGATTTTTCAATGATTTGTGTTTCTGAAATTATTTCGCGTGCGACGTCTCAAGTTCTCATCCGCTTCTTCTCAGTCATGCTAATTGGTTTGTTGATGGTAAACCAAAAATCTTACACAACTCTTTTAAAATAAGTTGCTTCAAATAAACTAGTGAAGTCGTTCAAAATAGTTCGTTCTTAATCAAATATTTTTTTTTGCCGTTTAATTTAGTGCTCTATTGTTTACAGTGCATAAGAAAAAAAATGTATCTCATTTCCCGTTGGGTTGAAGTTCCTTTTTTATTCGTTTAACGAGCATCCTTTGATATGTGTTGAAAAACCGAAATTATTCTTGTCGGCCGGGAACGCATGTACCAGGACACGTTCCAGCTCTGCCAGCCACAAATACCCCTCTACTTCTTTACCAATACGAATTTACCAGCGTACTGGCGAACATATTGGCCAACAGGCAGAGTTTTCTTAATTTCTTAAAGGTAATAACCTTTTAAGATAAGGCGATCGTATGCTGTGCACCTCAAACGAGAGCAATGGACATACAACCCATAAAATCTGTTACTATTGATTTTTATGCAGTGAATGACGCAATATGCGTGAAGCATTTTGTACCTGGATATATTTGTTGCATGAAGGGACAGGTGTTTAACTTTTTGTTTTATGTGCCAGCTCAAAAACAGTGAAATATTGCAGTCTGAAACCACCGTTAAAATACATATTTTACTTCCAACGTACCAAAAATTGATCCCAAGACCTCAATCAAATAAAATGTGCATTATTTTCCTATTTATAAATATGTTTACATTTCTAAACAATAATGTTATTTGCTTCCTAGAACATACATAGAGGAGAATCAATTTACGTATCAGCCAAAATATGTACTAAAGAAAAGTGAAACAATACATCAAAATAATTTTTATTCAGAGAACGATCTAGAAAGCATTGATATAATGAAAGAAATAGATGAAGAAAAACTGAGAGAATTGGAAGAGGTAATAATTTTTTGGTTAGATTTCTTTAAATTTTTTTTTGGTTTCTCCGTGGGTCAAATATCTTGATTTCTTACAGGCTTTTGAATTATTTGACATCAACAGTGATGGATTGATAACGTTTTCCGACCTCAAAAAAACGTTTGTTAGCCTTGGACAGAATATTGCTGACGAATATATCCATAAAATGTTGGACGACGTAAGTATGGCAATATGATATCATGATATTTATTTTTTTTGTTATTTTATTATTTTTTATTAAATTTATTAGAATATAGTATTCAAACAAATAAACAACCTCCAGGGTGGCCCCAAAACCTTGCTTGGGGGGTCGCGGTCACAAGCAAGGCAAAAGCAAATAACAAGTGTTTGAGGTCCTACACTACAATAATTTCAGCGAAAAGGCTGCGCCTGTTTATTTATTTAGCGATTTGTCAAAGGGTGGTTCTATTTTTGAGATGTAAATAAGAAAATTGTTTTTTACTTGAAGTACAGAGATTTATCTTTTTAGTTTTTATGTCCACTATTGAAAATAACGTGAATTAACATAATATCAATATCATAATGAATGGCACTAATAATTTGAAAGCTTTCCTTGCGAGTCTTGGATATTATTTATTTTTCTTCATCCTGAAGACGTCAGTCTTATAAGGAATTATTTTGTTTTTAATATTATTGATCTTGCTTTTGACGGCCCGTTGCGCCCTCTCTCTATCAATAATAGTACCTAAATAAAAGTGTTTGTTTGAATTTAAATAGTAAATATAAGTGTAATAAATTAGAAAAAAATTTAATTATATTATTAAATAAGAATTTTCAAATTCAATAAATAAATCAGCATAGCTTTTCCTCTTAACCTTACTAAAAAAAATCCCATATATTTTTTCTGAAGTACGTAAAAATAAAAGGTTGATATTAATATTTAATAAAATAGTAACGCGTCCCAAAATTTCGTTTCCTTCAAATCTTTGAGATATTTTAAATGAAACTATTTTAAAGGGTAGTTTATACTCCCATTAATAATACAAAAATCAAATAACAACGACATTTCAACTTGTGTTGAAAGAGGTTTAAACAATTTGTCCGCCTCGCAGTCAAGTGGTCAGCGAATTTGCCTAGCAAACAAGAGGTCTCGGGTTCGATTCCTGGCATCGTTAACAAGAAATATTTATCAATAAAGCAGTTTTGCAAAAAAAAAAATATTTGAGTAAATTATAAGTTGAAATCTGAAACACAAAACCTCTGTACTTTATAAAACTGTGAAATAAATGTGTATTTATTTTTTTTTTACCAGCATTAATGCATAATTATCTGTTTTTTTTGTGAATGAAAAATTAATCGGTTAAAAAAAGTTCATATTACTTACTCAAAATATTATATTCCTTGAAATACAGTATCAAAAAACCACGTCGTATAAATTTGCTTGTGAAAAGCGTATTTATATATTATACTATTTGTATCTTGAGTGTACGGGTTTGGACGAATATCATAACACACAAGGCCTAATCTGGCTCTTAGCGTAATTCCCGCATTTTCACGCGTTTGATGCGCGCCAAAAGTGCCGCAAAGGGCGCCAATCATTAGGTACACTGTGGAGCTGGTAATCGTATGATTTGACCACGTAAGCCATTATTTGCAAACCGCAGGGACGGTTCTACACCACAATAATTATGATCGTCGCATGTGCGGCTCGTTCTTATACCACACTACGGTATTTACTGTAGATACGCGGGGCTTCCAATGAGCCGTTTCGGAAAGTGGTGCGAAATACGAATTACATACACGTGAAATCATTTATATGGATGTATGTACGATCGTTTATCTAAAAATGTATATGAAACTTAAAATCTCTTAAAGATAAAATTAATATAGAAAATTTAGACTATCAAAAATATTTTTTTCTTATTTACACAATACATTGAGGCGCCGTTCTATGGAAAATGGAAGAACAACGGCAAATTAAAAGTGATTTTTACCAATGTTACTAATGATACATTTCAATAATTTTTTTAAATAGTTTAAGAGTCAAACTATAAAATAATGGTAGATTTTTAAATTAAGTATACTTAATTATTTTTTTTCGATGCCACAAACTGTATTTTCTTACGGATACCATTTTTTTCACTTTATCACTTTAAAAGCTAATTTCTTATTAAACTTTGGAGGAATAGATAAAGAGTATTATATTTATCAGAAAAATTCATATTTTAAACATCATAAAACAAACAAAACATTTTTTGAAAAATTCATATAAACATTGAAATAAATATGAAATAAAATATTAAAAAAAATAAAATAAAAATTTATGAAAAATATTTTCAAATTAGCTTGTTATTCATTATTAAATCATTTATTAATATTATTGATAAGTATTTGTTATTTTATAATAATAATTATAACCAAATCAAAGTTATAATAATTAGTCTGTACGCACATTTTTTATGTTTTCAATATTATTTTTGATATTAAAAAAAAAAAAACATTTTAATTTTATTTAATTTAAAAACTTCAAAACTTTTTTATATTCGTGTATTTTTTTAATATACCTCTAAAAATAAAAAAGTTGTTGAGTTTCGATCCAAAACACCTTTATTTTCTGGAACCGGTGTCACGGGTTTGATTCCCGCCAGTTGCAAGAAAAAAATACAACTTTTTTTTTCATAATTGGTCTGGGAGATGTATATTATAAATAACTTTCTTCCAAATCCTTTCTTTATCACTTGCTGACAAGCTTCTAGAATAGAGGTTTAACGTGTTATCCCTTACAACAACAAAAAAAACTTATGTATTTACTAATTTATGTTTATTTCTATTTATTCTATTATTTTATGTACAACATTATATTTATGTATTTAAATAAAGGATAGCTTACAAAAAAAACATTTGTAATTTTAGGGAGTAGTGAAAAATATCATTTTATTATACGAGGTTCCATTGTAATGTTCTCCGTATACCCATTAAACTCACGTCCCCGCCTGCATCCCCTCACTCTTTTTTATTTTATTCTCCCACAACATAAAATATGTTTATATCTAAATCAGAACGTGTAAGGGTTCAATATTAAAATGCATGGTATTTTGGTTTTATGTTTTTGTGCAACATCGACGGTGAATGTGTATGATACGTTTTGAACGTTGGTTTATCTGATCCTGACAAAAATACGGGGACGTTTCGAAACCGGTAGACACGGAAAAGTCGGTAAGTGTTTATATACACAACACAACAACTCGACGTTATAACCTAGGCATTGTAAGTGGCATAACTGCAGCACATATTTTAGCACATGGCAAGTGAAGTGAACCAACTGACAAAAAATTCAAGCTTTTGTATTAAATGTTTGTACTCTGAAACCTTTTCGACCTTTTAGTTACTCGAATCTTTCGAAATATATAAATTTCAAATAGAAACATTTGAAAAAAAGCCTTTTTGGAATGCCTATGCTGATATCAAAAATATGAAAAAAAAATAAGTTTACTTGGCCTGCAACATATTAGTAAGTTCATTTCCCCCGCAATAGATAATGTTTTAAGGATGCCCAAATGTTTGCAGACAGGTTAGATTTCCTCCCTAAAAAGTTATTTAGATCTAAATTTGTAGCAAAATTGACATTAAATGCAAATTTTGAACACGTTAATAAAAAAATATAAAAAAATATATTTTTCCTTAGTAGATTGAGAAATAAATTAAATAAAGATACTCCAGAACTAATTTACAAAACAATCATTCTTCCACATATAGATTACTGCTCAACAATATTATTTTTAGCAAACGAAGGAAATTTAAATAAACTAGAAATTTTACAAAATAAAGCGATGAGAATAGTTCTTAAGAAAAATAAATATAGCAATGTAAAAAAAGAGAGATGAACTAAAATGGTTATCTGTAAGAAAGAGACTTAAATTTAATATGTTGATATTTATACATAAATTTTTTCACGATAAATTACCAAAATATTTTAAGGATAAAGTTGTCTTAAACAAAAATTGTCATGAATATGCTACTAGACAAAAGGATAAAATAAGACTACCATTATTGAAAAGAGCTGAGTCGCAAAATTGTTTGATGTATAAGGGTTTAAAAATGTATGATGAGATGCCTGAATGTATGAAGAATGAAAAATGTCTGAAAGAATTTAAAAATAAATGTATAAGTTACAGTAAGGAAATGTTAATATATATAGATGATGTAAATGTACATAATAGTTTATATTAGTTTTGATATAAGCTAACTTAAGAAATAAATAAAAAAAATATAAAAAAAAAAATAAAGGGAAAACACTTTTAATTAGAGAATATGATAGTCTAAGTATTTGCAGGGAATATGACCTGTCATTCGCAGGTTTGAGTGACCACTTTACACACTGCCTGTCGGCAAATATTTTGACATGCTCAAAACATTGTTGAATTAACTACCTGGTATACGAAGAAGCATAAAAATTGTAATCTTGTTTTCAGGCGTTGCCTAGTAGGCGAATTGGTTTAGCCGGATGAATCTCACCAACACGATAAACGTTTTAGCTCCTTAACTTCAAAAAAGTCAACAGATGGAAGAGTTGAGAAAACGTGGATGTTTTAACAAGGGCAGAATGGTGAATGTTACATAGTGTGTAAAGTGGACACATAATCTAGCCAATGACAGGTCATAAACCCTGTTAATGCCTAGACTTCAAAATTTCTTTCTCAAAATATTTTCCCTCTACGTTGCAAAAAAATAAGATCTAAAACACTTGGATTTATTTAAAAAACAACACTTTATTTTCAAGGAATCTCTCTGGGCGTTGAATGTTCTCGTATAAAAATAAATATAAAACTGTTATCAGATTTCTAAGGTACGCATGTCGTTTTTGGAGGCTCAATATTGTATCTTAATTACAATAAGGAAATATCACATTCTACGAACAAATATATATATTTTTTACTATACGGCACAAGTGTCTTTTACAATATCAAAATATAATGAGTTAGTTACTTATACACAAATTTAAAAATAGCTTTAAAACATGAACATAAAATGAGTTAACTCCAGATCGTTGGCATAAGTAGCTTTTGCAAATAATTTGTTAACCGTTACTATAGAACATCATTGAATATTAATAAAGAGATCATTTGAACACCTCTCTCCCGCTTCCACTCCCACAAAGTCTACTATAAACCATTGAGACTTTCTACTTTTTTAATAATAATTTTCTATGTTTAAATGTGTCCATAAAAATGCCCATTGGGCGTATATATAAATAAACAAAAATATATAGAATGGATTAAGAACAGTTCATTTTATTTTAAAAATCAACATTTTGTGGAGAAATGTTTTCACACATAAATGTAAAATATTAATTTAATAAAAATACATTGCTAGAAAAATGCGACTGCGCGTTTTGGTTGTTGTGACGTAACAATTAATGATACTATTTTACACAAATCCAATGGCCAGGAAAAAATAAACATGAATCGTGACGTATTAGGGGCGTTGCCAATGATAGTTTTTTGCGGAAGTTCAAAATTACAAATTTAAAAGTATTTTTCATGCTTCTTATATTTAGCATTTTTTTTTACTGGACGGTATTTTGTAGATATAATTATTTATTTATTTTTTCCATTATAAACCATGATTAAAAATAAAAATAATGTGACCTCACTGGAGTTACCCGTGCCGAAAACACCTAACAATATACTTTTTTAAAAATATTTTTATATTTGAGAATAAACAAAGAAGACTTAATAAACTAAGATAATGTTCAGACAGTTTTAAACACAACGTATTTACGGTTACTATTAAATAATGTTCATCAGTATTATTTATATTAAAAAATGCACAATGAAAGAAAAAAAACATTTCATAAACTATACATTTGTGGAGCACGTGATTCAATATTGATTTGAGCAAATAAGACAATTCATTTTACTTCTAGCTCGATCGACTATCCATTTTTGATAGCCTTTTTGAATATTTTCTCGTTGCTTATTATTTTGATAGATATTTAAATAAAGTTGTGAATTTTAATTGAATATTACTTAAAATTCCATTGTCCGAAAGTGGTATTAGTTTGTATTATTTCAAGTTATCAGGAAAAATAACACAATACGTACTTACCCAAATATTATGTTCTTAAAAGTATAAAACCAGAGAATCTCTCGGGAGATGAGGAATTGGACTCATTGTTAAAAGTAAAACAAAGCAAATACATCTGGAATGGTCTATGATGAATCACCTGCAGGAAGCCACAGAACAACAATTTGCCCTTATTCATTAAACCCATGAATATTTGGATTATAAGTAAGCGTGCAGTAAGTAATGCATTGTACCCTTGGGAGTATTAGTTAAGCACAAAGCATTGACTGGAAATACCAGCGGATACATTCACAATATGTATTTCAAAGTTTACGGACAAAATCGTTGATCTTTACTTTTGTAAATTATAAACACATATCATATTATCAACAGGATTTTTTTGTCAAAATGTTTGTAGACAAGGAATGGATTTCACCTTTTACTGTCAGTTTTTTTATTTTAATTTTTTATTTATTATTTACATACAATATTACATAATTATTATTTTTTTACAATTTTTTTTTTTTTTACAGGACTTACCAAGCTGAAAAATATGGTTTGTCGGTAAAGATTTTTTACATGAAAACATATGATGACACGAAATAGTTGTATAATAATAATAACTACTTACTTAAATATAAGGAGCGAGAAAAAAAATTACATATAATTGATGTTTTCAAATAATATTTAGAAAAATGCAAAAAAAGCACAAAATAAGTTCATGAGATCGCAATTATAAGATAAAAAATAAATACAAAATCGGAATACCAAAATTTAAAACAGAAGTGTGTACATAATAAAGAGACAAAACATTATTTCTTTACATATCTATATCTATATCTATATCTTTATCTATATCTATATCTATATCTATATCTATATCTATATCTATATCTATATCTATATCTATATCTATATCTATATCTATATCTATATCTATATCTATATCTATATCTATATCTATATCTATATCTATATCTATATCTATATCTATATCTATATCTATATCTATATCTATATCTATATCTATATCTATATCTATATCTATATCTATATCTATATCTATATCTATATCTATATCTATATCTATATCTATATCTATATCTATATCTATATCTATATCTATATCTATATCCATATCTTTATCCACATATTTATCTATACCCATACATGCACACATACATATATACACATATATACACATATATAAATATCCATGTCAATATTACATATTTATATTCCTGCCTTATATATACGAGTATCTTTGTTTACAAATATTCAATTTTATTAATATATAAACTCCTGATCAAATAGCCAGTTTCTTACTTTATCCTTGTCATTTTTGGTAGTGCAATTTCTAATTTTTTTTTGAAAAAAATTAAACACAACTGGAACCACATATATCAGAGTTCTTTTTTAATATTTGTTGCATGTCTTTGGAATCACTAAACCTGCATTTTGTGTGAATCTTGTATAATAACCATGTTCTAATATATTTTTGAATGTATCACTTTTTCCTTGTTTCAAAATGATACAAAGCCACAGAATTCCTAAAACTGGCAGCGCCTTAATATATTTATATGGTACACATTTGTTACTTCTTATTTTATAAATATCATATGATACTATTTTTTTAACGATGGAATACTGTAAACTATGTTTATGTTTGTGATTGTTGAATGACCCCATGCTTTGATGCCATATCTTAATATAGCCTCCACCAAGGAAAAAAATTATAATTCTGATTGTACTTTTAGGCAGAATAAAAGGTAACTTATAAAAAGTACTAACTACAGCCTGCAATCGATCACAATGTGGTTTCTGAATTACTTAAGAAGGTTCAATTAACAAAAAATATACCTCTCGGTTATTTTATTTTTTTGTTTCCAAACTTTTGCCCCCCTCAGAATACGTAGAGCTGATCGTTAGGATTGCGCGAGATTCTGAATGCTGCGTTCTACTCGCCTGAGGTAGTCATGTTTTGGAATTCGGGTTCATTTGATTTGGAAGAAGTTTGGCATATACATAAGTCCAGAAAACAAGATCATCACTGTTAACAAAAAAAAACCTTGAAATAAAAAATAAATACATATATCTTGCACAAAATATAAAATTGGGCAAAGAAAATCAAACGGTGGAACTGCCAAGAGGAATAGGAACGAGTTTGGCTTTGAACGAGCTTTTGAAATTAGAAAATCGTTTTCAGGCGTTGCCTAGTGGGTGATTTGGTTCAGCCGGATGAATCTCACCCACGTGGTAAAGGATTCAACTCTTTGTTTTCAAAAAAGTCAACAGATGGAAGAATTGAGTATATGTAAATGTTTAAACATAGGCAGAATGGTAAATATTACACAGTGTGAGAAGTGGCCACTAAACCAGCCAAAAACAGATCAAAAGCCCTGTAAATGCTTAACCTTCCATATTCTTCTCTCAAAAATGTTTTCCCTCTCTGTGGCAACAAATTTATATATAAATAACTCCCTAGGGAGGAAATCCTGCCAGTTTGCAAGCATTTGGACATACTCAAAACATTGTTAAATAATTAACATTATGAGAAAACGTAGTCGAGGAAGGCCGAGAAAGACATGGCATGATCAAGTACAACAAATTCTTGAAAGTGGTCATGTGAAAAGTCGAAATAATCGACGTGCGTGCATGAGAAGATGTATGAATGTGAAGGAAGCAAAGGAAGTGTGCCAGGATAGAATGGTGTGGCGTTCTATCCTCTCTGCCTACCCCTCCGGGGAAATGGCGTGATGGTTAGTTAGTTAGAAAACGTAGATTAATTATTTCATTTCATACTTTTTGCAACTGGCCGTTAGTGATTCAAACATATCGTTAAGTTACTTAACTACACCAATGTTTTTATTTTTTATGTTTAAAGATGTTAAAAGAATGTGATATCCGTTCCTGTTAATATAAAATGTATGTTTTGATTTGCAGGCTTGCAAGCCTCTTGACGTCCATAATTTTGTAAAAATGGTGGGATCCAGAACTATCCACCTGGACCCTGAACACGTAATGGCGGAAGCTTTGGCCAAGTGGGACAAAGACAACTCCGGTCTGATATCGCTGGCAAAGTCAGTAAATACTTCATATTTAATATTTAAATTAGTAATTTAATCATTTTTTAAAAAAACTGCAGGAACAAGAGACACTTCCGTTGCTTCAAGCTGCTTACCTTTCTTTCATCATCATCATCATCATACCCGTTCCGCACCTAATGGTGAATAGACCACTGCATTGGTACTCCTATCGCAGCGTATATTGATCATTTTTGTAACATGAAGGTAAGATGATAAATCTCACGCTTCAGGTACCAGTCCTGCTACTATGAAATATTCTAGTGTGAAAACAGCCTTTTAAATGACAGGCGCCGTGGCGCAGTTGGTTAGACGGCTAACTGTGAAACTAACAATGTCGCGGTTTTAATTCCCGCTAGTTGCAAGAAAAAATCCAAGAAATATTTTTTTCTCAATTGGTCTGGGTGTTGTGGTGTATTTTTCACTACCTCCTTCCATATTCTTTCTTTCCCATCTGCTGACAAGCCTCAAAATAAAGGCTAGCGTTTTATTACTTTAAAAAAATACACACCAGCCATGTCGGGAATTAAAACCAAAACCTCTTGCATGGTAGGCAAACGCGCTGACTGTTACACCACGAGGTTGACAACGTTACCTTACTTATCTAATGATTTGAAACCGATCCTGACTTCCAGAATACGCCAGAAGTCAGCGGCTACGAGTTTTGGTCAGTTAGGTTGGATTATTACTCGCTAAAATTGCGCCTCGAAAGCAGTTTCAAAAAAAAAGAAGTAATATGGAACCAAAAATTACAAAAGTCAAAGGCGTACCCGTCTCTTCGTGACAAAGAGATGGGTATGCCTCGAAATCAGTAGAAAAGATGATAAATGGTTATACAGTATATGATAATGTGATTAATAAAAACACAAAAAAAGATTTTTCTGGCTTATTTTGAGAGTAAACTGACAAATTTATAAAAAATTAGCGGATCCGACAGATGTGGTCCTACCCAAACGTTGGCTTACCTGCTATTAGCTTGGAAAAATACTTTTCATTTATAAGTAGGTACCTAGGTACATGTTTGTGATTAAATACCAAAACTAAAAATTGTTAATATTAAAACATTGAATTTAAGTAGGTACCTAGGTACTTGTTTATGGTTAAATTCCAAAAGATGAAATATTTTTTTGTGTACTTATGTAGGAAAACGATTTATGAAAATATGTTGAATTAAATATTATTTTAGTATTACCAAAAATTCAGTAAAAATAAATTAATGGGTTGAAATTATAAGAAATTTAAAGAAAATGTCTTATTGAGATCCACAAAAAAATAAATGCTCTTTGTAAACATTAAAAAACAAACTTTTTCAATACACAAAAAACAACATCTTTTAATTTTTTTGTAAATGCATTCTCCTCGAATGCAATTATGGTGGATCGCCGAATAAAACATTTATGCTCCATACTTATTTTTTACATATTAGATTGAAAATTTTAATATCTACGAACACGCGCAGCGCAAAGATCTATATTTCTCTGAAAACTGCACGTAAATCGGTAAAGCCGTTTAGAAGGAGTTCAGTGACATCACATGTACAGAGGAATTATATGTCTATAAAGATAAAAAAATGTGAATTTCTTCATTGCCCAATTTGTTTTAGTACATTTTGAAGTTTGAGTGTAAATAAAACTACTTCTACCACTACCACTACAATCACGCTATTTCCCTATAAATCTTAATCTTATCAATAATATCCCCTTTCTCAATCTCATCAATTATACCTGCCTCAGATTTGCACTCTCGACTGATTTTATCATTCGTAACCCTGCCACATTCGTCTAAGCGACCGCATTTCGACTTTTTTCATTCTAATTTCATCCTTCCTCTGCCAGTTCTATGTTTCTCTTCCATACATGAGTGCTGGGCCTTGAACCTCGTTGTGCACTACTAGTCCAGCTTCGATTGGCATGTTTTTATTGGAAATTCATAAATTTTGTTGACCGCGTTAATTTTTAATTCAATATATTTTTCGACTTTTTTTCTCTTGAAAACATGCTTTCCCAGTGCAGTGTTACGATAAAAACCCAAATACAAATATAAACTAACATTTATTGATATTACTTTTATTTTTCAATTCACTTTTTTTTTGCATCAGATCAATCAAATTAAATTGTACACAATTTTTATTTGAATAGCTGAGTCGTTTTATCTTATATCCATATTTTTACTGATAATCGCTACAAAGCTTTAAAACCGCTTAAGTTGGCAATTGAAGACAGCGTTTTAGTAACCTTTTCTGGACAATTTTGCAACATTTACACGAAAGATAATTTCTAGGACATAGTTTTGCACCGCAGGACAATTAACCCCGAACCAACGACCTCAAGAGTAAGGAAATTACAAATTGGGGTGAAACTGGGAGCAGTTTCGTGCAACTTTGGTCTAACCAGAGTGCGCAAATCTAGGATCCGCGGGCCAAATGGAGCAAACTGAAACTAACAACTAATAATTCATTACATTGAACATTTTTCCACATCAAACAACAAACCCTCTTTCCGTCAGGATACGCAGAGTGAAGAATACAATTTCAGTATTAACAAGCCATTGCTAAATAATAAGGCCAAAAAACTTAAAACATATCATCATTATCGTTGGAACACTTTACTTTTGTAATCAATTACAATTAATCAATCAATTACAATTAATCAATTACAATTGTAATCAATTACAAATTACACTGGTTACGTTCTCCACAGAGGGTGGAATACAAACTCTATTGGCTTATGTACGAGTATTAATCACTGCACCACTCTGCTTCAGAATATCCAAGAGAACTCTGCATTACAGATAAACTAACTGACAGACGTCTCACGCTTAGATCAGCTACATCTACGATGAAAGGAAAAGTTATTACACCTCTACGCGAACAGCGCACTAAATTCGCGCATTTGCGGTCGCAGGCCCTACGGCATGGAATGCTCTTCCAGCAGAGGTGCAAAACTATAAGAGTTGAGTGATGTTTTGAAAAACCTTAAAACCCACTTGTTTTCAAAATCATTTGAATAAATGGTGACCAAGTACATTGTTTTTGTTAAATTTAAAATTTAAAAAGGTAATTTTTTTTATTTTTTTTATTTAATTATTTTGTAAAGCGCTTTTAAGGTATTTTACTACAAAAATAGCGCTGTATAAGTTATAATAAAAATAATAACACCAAATGCAGCGTAGCACTGTCATCCGATGCATTTTTTTGTAAAATTTTTGTCAAATATTGTACGTCAAACTGGCGAGTTTTTTCGGATCAAGTAAGTTGTATATTAAAAAAAATATTGTGTTGTGTTCGTATCCTTGTTGTGTTTGACTTGTTACGACTTCTTGAAGAAGATAATATATTTCAGTTTGCTTTTAACACCTGCTTCATACATCATGATTTTTTTACGTTTTATTTTTTTATTCGCGAGCATGTTCACTGAATTTGGTGCGCTGGTTGCGTACATGTTTGATAACTTTTCCTATCATCATATCACTGTCAATTAGTTCATTTGAAATTTTTTTTTTTTGGGTCTATTGATGGGTGACACACAAACGTGTAATGATTTTACCTGAAATATAGAGCAACGACTGCAAGAAGAAATTCATTATTTTTTATTGGATGCAATTCATTATATTCTGCAAGACTAACAATACTGCTCATGAAACATATTTTCTACATAAAAGCAACGTCTTGTAGTATATGAACTTCATTACGCCCTTCATTCCCGCCATGGAGACATCAAGAACAAAGGAACGTGGCCTATAAAGAGACCAAAGGGCGTGGTAACGTCAGCCAGCTCAAAGATATTCCAGAGTAGAGTTGTACAGAGACTTATAATATACTAGCGGACCCGACAGACGTTGTCCTGCCCGAACGTTGGCTTGCCTGCTTTTAGCTCGAAAAAATACTTTTTATTGATAAGTATGTACCTGGGTTCTTGTTTGTGATTAAATTTCAAAATTAAAACCTTATATTCAAACATTGCATTCAGATAGGTACCAAGGTACTTGTTTATGGTTGAATTCCACAACATACATTAGATATTTTTTCAAACATGGCATTCTTTTTGCAAACATCAAAGTGCGGTCTTCTCACCAACAGAAGAGTGTACTAATGTAGGAATACGATTTTTACAAATGTATTGGATTTAATATTATTTTAGTTTTACCAAAAATCCAGTAAAAAGAAATAAATGGGTAGAAATTATAAGGAATTTAAGGAAAGAATATGATTGAGATCCACAAAAAAAAGGTGTTTGAAAACATTCAAAAACAAACTTTTTTATTCACAAAAAAAAACATCTTTATATTTTTTGTAAATGCATTATCCTTGAATGCAATCCGGGTACGTTTTTAAATAAAAAATGTATGCTCTTTTCTTTTTTTTTACATATTAGATTGAAGATTTTGATATCTACGAACACGCGCAGCGCAAAGATCTATATTTCTCTGAAAACCGCACGTAAATCGGTTAAGCCGTTTAGAAGAAGTTTAGTGGCATCACACGTACAGAGGAATTAAATATATAAAGAAGAAGATATAACCCAACCGAATTTATATTCCAACCTCTGTGGGAAATGTAGCCGGTGTACGAGTAATTTCAAAAGTAGTTGAGTTATATGACTAAGCTTACAGATTCCAAAAAAAAGTATTTCTCCAACGTTGAATACAGACTGTTTGCGGATCATTTTATTCATTGAAAGACCTGAGTAGATACTTTTAAAATAATTAATTACAAACACTTTAAAAGTATTTATTAAGTGACGGAATAATATTATATCAAAATATAACAAATGTGTTTTTTTTAATTAAAATATTTTTCTATTCCTGGTCTAACGGAATGAACAGTGAGCATAGAACATTGTTCGCGACAATTCCCAAATATGTACTGCTCGCGTATCAGAGGTACAACTTTCTGTGTTTTGTACTCAAAGTAGCTAAATGTTCCAACTTTCCTTGTACCGCTATACATAAAACGTATTATAAATACCCTACTTTGCTTGCGAAGCAGAAATTAATAAAATGAAAAGGGATTCACTTGAATTGTTATTTCTTGTTCGGAGATTACGCTGTTAACAAGTTAAATAGTATTTTAGCGTCCCTGATAATGTATATTGAAGCGCGTTTTATAAATTAACCAATTCTAAGAAGGTGTGTCTCCAAGCGGACGAAAAATACAGTTATTTTTGTGAATTAGAACCAAAATCGTGAACGAGTGTTTCGACTCGATGGCTACTCTCAGGTAAAAATCATGAAAAGAGCAATCGAGTGGGGATCCTAGTAGTGAAGTGGTTGGCGCATTCAAGCAGGGTTGAATACTACAAATACTATCATGCTTTTTCCCGTAGGTATAGGCAGAGAGGATGGACCGCGCTGCACACGTCAATCCTGACAAAAATTCCTAGCTTCTTCCACATACATAGATCTTGTCATGTATGTCCTTCGGTTGTGTCTGCTTGCGTCATGACCAGACTGAAGATTTTGGTTTATCTGATTATGTCACACCTTTCTCGGTTGTCTTTGTCCTACGTTACTATTCATTCTCGCCATATATATTATATATTTCACCATTTTACCATCATCCATTTATTCTACATGATCGAACTACCCTTTCTAGAATTTTATCAATTTAACATATCTTGAATTTGCGCTCTTGTCTGATTTCATCATTCGTAACCCTGACTGACTAGTACCTGAAGTGTAAGCCTAATCACCATTTTGTCATGTAACAGGTGATCAAGGTACGCTTCACTAAGTGTTTTTATGTATCGCTCAAAGCACCACCGGATATGAAAAGGAGATGATTATTATTCTAACGAGGACTGCGCAAGGTTAAATTTAATTTTTACGGTTACATGTTGATCAAATATATTATTTGACTATCTAAGGTATACAAATAAAGTTCATAGATATATTTTTTACATATTTTTTATGAATAAACTTACTACTTTGATACAGCATATTAAACAATTAGTAAAATTAATAACTCTTGTACTGATTAAATCATTCTTTTATTTTGTTATCAAAGTTATTTTAACAAAAACTGTGTAAGAAAATCGTTAAAACACTAAATACTTTTTTTTTTAGAATTCGTCATGATCTGATGGCATCAGGAGATCGCTTCAGCCCCGAAGACGTGGATATTGCCCTAATGGACGCTCCCATCATCATAGTGAGGGGGAGAGATATGTTAGAGTACCAAGAGTTTTCTCAGATGCTCTGCAGCATCAGGAAGAAACAGAACTTCGACAATTAAATCCTTAAAACACATAAAATAACACGTTTAGTTAAGTAGGAATCAACTATTTATTTTATTAAAAATTTTTGACAATTAATTGAAATAAATTTAATAACGATTCATCAGCTCTTATTTTTCAACCATTTGTCGCATTAAAATTATTTTCTTGACATTATTTACAAAAAATATTTCAGCATAAATAAATTTTCATTTTTTTTTTAGCAAAAATGGAGAATATTTTTCAGAATACAGTATTATTAAAGACAAGACTAGACTTCCATATTGTTTTCATCTAAAAAATGCTCTCTATCTCTGTTCTAATATATTTCACTCTTAGTAACCTAGTGGGTAAAATATTTAAAACAAATATTTAAAAAACCAAAAAAAAATATTTACGGCTGAAAAACTTCGTTTTGGGTCAATACTCAGGATTTTTATTACGTGGTAAGTGGTAGCATGGGCAGCGCGTTAGCCTACCATTCAAGAGGTCTCTGGTTCGATTCCCGATATGTTTAATATGAAATATTTATTCAAAATGGTGTTTTCACACTAGTATATTTCAAAGTCCCTGGTACCTGAAGCGTTTGACTGATCATCTAACCTTTGTGTAACAAAAATGAGCAAGATACTCTGCGATCGGTGTACTAATGCAGTTCCCTATGCACTATTAGGCGCAGAAAGGGAATGATGATGATTATGGTTGCATCACAAACTCACGAATACGAGATCCAAGGTTCGAAAGGTCTTCAAATAGTCGTCACAGGAATGAATGTACTGAGACAGATGCGACGTTAACCGCCTTTTTTGGATGAATCTGGATATGTATGCTTCGTTCTGACGTTTCGGCCACTGCTCTAAGAGTCATCTTTAGCCAAGTACGTAGATCTTCAGGGTAAAATTTTTATTCCTGAAGATCTTCGCACCTATTTAAGACAAGTGCGGGTTCTGGATGTGGAAGGAAAACAGCTCAAAAATATTTTTAAAAAACGAATAAATTCATATTTTGACTCATGAGGACGGTAAATGAAGAAAGGGTAAGGATTTTTATAGGCTTAATTTGCAATAATTTTACACACTTGTAAACAGCTGCCCTAGGTTTTTTTATTTTATTTTCAAAGGTGATAAATACTTAGCGGTAATTTCGAATTTTGAAAATTTAAGACACATTTGAATTTGGGTTTTGTCGTTATTCGATTATTTAATTAATTCAATCTGTATTTATTTTGCATTAATCCATAAATGAGTGCAAAAGATAAATATGTATTAAAAACCAGCAATCACAAAGTGAGCTCTCAAATACTATTTCGATCTGTTTTTTTACGTAAATAAACAAACATGGCGATTGGCTATCGGGAACATAATTATATGTACACTAATTCTGATAATTGCAGTTTTCTATAATCGAATAGAATTAACTCTATCATTTATATGAATAATATGTTGCAGATAATAATTGCTTTTTGCATAAAGCGCTTTGTGCTATTTACTGTCAAAAATGATCAAGGCAAATATTTCAACTGAGATGACATACCATTTTGAGAAGTGAATTAAATTATTGGAAAACGAAATTACGTAACTACGCAATATGATCTGTCATTGGCTGGTTAAGTTATAACTTTACAAATCTTTTACTAGGGCCCGAAAAACTCTATTTTTGTGCTGCAAAATAAATGACCAGAATTTGAAATGAACATCAAATGTTAAGGGTCTAGGCGTTAGATTTGTGAGCACCCTGACATTTCAAAATCACACAGAGGCAATCAGTGGTAATGCGTTGAAGATGTAAGGATTCATTCTGCGTACTGCCAGGGTTTTTGAAAATACCCGCGTACTGAAAACTTTTTACAGCTTCTTGGTGCTAAGTAGACTCAAGAGTGGCTCGATGATTTGGGGGCCACATGGACTGAAGTACTCTTTCATGATAGAGAAAATCCAAAAAAAGTTTCTAAGATATCTTTACATGAGAGAGTGCAGGCTCTACCCTATTGAATTTCTCCAGGGTAGGCTTGGCTACAAAAGTTAAAAGATTAGAAGGAATGTGTCTTTGAATACACACTATTATCGATTGTTGCGCGGTATGATCGATAATCCTGAGATTATGATGAGCGTTGGTTTGCATATTCCTGATAATTACCTAAAACAGCGTCAGCATAGATTGTTTCATATTCCAATATACAGAACAAACCTGTCGAGGGTTATGCCTGTTGAAAGGGCTACCGCTATGTTGAACAACATAGCTCTGGATGTTGATCTGCTCCATGATCCGAAGGGTTTTCCAGAGCAGGATTCTCCTACTGCTTTGACAAAAGCCTCCTGTATTTTTTTTTCATAATATGCATGTCTTGAATTTCAGTTATTTATGTGCATGTTATTTAAAATAAATAAATTGAATCGTGTCCGGGTGGATGAAAACAAAAGTTTTGTGTAAAATAAACCCAAAACCCTGAAATCGTGTATTAGACTCAATGGTTATATTAACATATTACAACAGAGGTGAAGAACATTTAAGAAAAGGTAATATAGAAGTCTAGGCATCTACAGGGCTTATGACCTGTCAATGGCTGGTTTAAGTGGCCACTTTATACACTGTGTAACATTTACCATTCAATGGTTATACTCATGTTAAGTCAGTCAAACATTTGAATGAATGTTTGTTAACATTTGTGAATTATCATTTACAAAATTTTCTACGTATCAAAACCGGTAGAAATAGACAAATAAGTAAGTGATTGTATACCTACAAATGTTTTTTAAACTAAAAAACTATTTAAATGTGGATAATTCAATACTGTTTTGCCCAAGGACTCAACCATTTTCCAAAAACAAACAGCAATTTGTGGGACAAAAGATTGGTCCGAGAGATAGCCACCGAAATAAACGGGCAGGCAATCTCTTTGGAACAATTATTACCCCCTTCCCACTGTGCGGCTGCCTGCAGATACTTTGTGCTCGTGTGAACACGTACGGTCATCACGTTGTGACAATAACGATTTTCTTGACTTGAACGTGTCGCTCCCAAAAAAATTTACATACCTAGAATTGCGGCCGGAAATTTTTTATTTTATTTATTTATTTCGCGCTTGAACACTTCCATTACATCTTGGAATAATATTTTTAATGAATTTGCTTGTAACAAACGCAGTCGTGTATTTATTTACGCAGCGCTCACGTGTGAACTGCAATCGAATATTTGTATTGTCCTAGCGTTCTGTCCTGCGCGGTCAAAGCTGTTCACGGAGCCGAGACAAGAAAATATTGTGATATATGATGTATTTTCAACATGTAAGCGGTCCTTTACAGGCAGTTTTCATTTGAAACATTAAAATGAGCGTAATTATACAAGCAAATCGTATGTTTGATTAGCTCACAGACAGGCACTAACACATCAACACAGGTTAATAAACATTTAATTGCACTGTAAAAATAAATAAAAAAAGAAATCTATTGGATAAAAGTTTGCAAAGTAGTGCTTGAAGTTCTGTGTTTGATAGAGTGAACGTCAAATATTAATTTTAAAGGTTGTTATATACTGGTATACCAAAGTACTTTTTAATCCACTTGATATCCAGATGCATTGCAATTGCAGTACCAATGCAGTGCTGTATGATCCACTAGACGTGGGTAGGTAAACAATGATAAAATGTTTATTTCCTTAATAAAAAAAACCTGAAATGAAATTAATTACTTACATTAATTCGAACATTAAATCGAGTGATGATTGCAATAACCAGTTACCGATTTTACCACTTTAGCGACATCTTCGAGACTGGGAAACATATCGGCATCTAAGCTTGCCTACGCTCATAGGGTAAAGTCAATTAGTTTGTGATAGCCGAAGACAAGGTTACGTTTTTTATTTCTAGAATAAATTACGATTTACTTCTACCAAGAATTCATGTTAAAAATTGAAAAAACAAACATTCATGTTATTTTTCAAATGTGTAAAGAAAATATAATTCATCAATGAGTTGTGCTATTAGCAGAAAACTGCTAAATGCTATTTGATGATAAAAATTATCGTTAATAAGCGGAGCCTGAAAAGTCACGTCTGCTGGTGACATGACTCGCTTATGGTAGAAAATGTCTCGTTAGCTAGTTTGTTCTTGACATTATGTGGATATAAAATGATTAAATTAATCTCATAATGCTATGAAGAGTTCACACAAAACTGTTAACAGGGTAAAGGAAAAAATATTTTTCAAATCTTCTTGGGTTTAAAATAATGTAAGAATGATTATATAAGCTTAAGAATCTACAGTTTTTCAGAAACAATTTTTTTCGTAAAATTAATTGAGATAATTTTTTAATTAAAATAGAAATATGAGCGTACAAATATTACATTTTCGAGTCAAAACAAGTTGGGAAATTCTAAAAGGTAATAAAAAAAATAATACATTATCGGAAAAATCAATTGAGAAAAAAACAATATATTTTAAACTAAAGGTTAAGACATACTCGAATAATGTATCAAACAATAATTTATAAATTATAGGTATGTATAATATTTCTTTCTTTTTTCTGTGCCATATCAGGTCTCCCCGACGTTGGCGATCACTCTAAAATAGGCATTCCAGTCCCGTCCAGTCGCGGATGTTTCTCAGCCAGGACATCTGTCACCTTCCAACTCCACGCTTTCCCTTGATCTTTTCCATCATAATCAGATGTAGAAGCGTATATTTGCTTCCGCGCATGATATGGCCCAGATATGCGAGTTTTCTCTGTTTTATCGAGGACAGTAGTTCTTTTTCCGCACTGGCTCGTCTCACCACCTCCACGTTGGTCACTAAATCTGTCCACGGGATTCTCAGGATTCTCCGATGAAGCCACGTTTCAAAAACCTCTAATCGGCTCAAGGGGTTCACCTTGAGAGTCCATGTTTCAACCCCGTAGAGCAGTATTGACCACACATAGCACTTGACCGTTCTCTGTCTCAGTTTTAAATTAAGACTATCACTGCAAGAGAATGATTTCATGCCATTGAATGCTGATCGTGCTATTTCTATTCTGCATCTAATTTCCTTATCTGGATCCAGATCAGAAGTGATTTGACTGCCGAGGTATTTAAAGTTAGTCACTTTCTTGATTGTTTGACCATTTATTCGCAATACAGCATTACTGTGAGGATTTCGGCCGAACATTATCATCTTAAATGTTTGATTATGTCCAAATGCTTGCAGACTGGCTGAATTTCCTCCCTAGGGAGTTGTTCGTATTTAAATTTATTTCAACAGAGAGGGAAAAATTTTTTTTTTTTGAGAAGGGAATATGGAAGTCTAGGCATTTACAGGGCGTATGACCTGTCATTGGCTGGTTTAAGTGGCCACTTTACACACTGTGTAACATTCACCATTCTGCCCAAGTTTGAACATCCACATTTCCTCAACTCTTCCATCTGTTGACTTTTGTGAAGTAAAAGAGCTGAAACCTTTATCACGTGGGTGAGATTCATTCCTGTAAATGCCTAGACTTCCATATTCCCTTCTCAAAAATTTTCACTCAGGAATGAATCTCACCCACGTGATAAAGGTTTCAGCTCTTTTACTTCACAAAAGTCAACAGATGGAAGAGTTGAGGAAATGTGGATGTTCAAACTTGGGCAGAATGGTGAATGTTACACAGTGTGTAAAGTGGCCACTTAAACCAGCCAATGACAGGTCATACGCCCTGTAAATGCCTAGACTTCCATATTCCCTTCTCAAAAATTTTTCCCTCTCTGTTGAAATAAATTTAAATACGAACAACTCCCTAGGGAGGAAATCCAGCCAGTCTGCAAGCATTTGGACATAATCAAACATTGTTGAATTACTACCTGGTAAAAGAAGAAGTATAAAAATTGAAAAATTGTTTTCAGGCGTTGCCTAGTAGGTGATTTGGTTCAGCCGGATGAATCTCACCCACGTGATAAAGGTTTCAGCTCTTTTACTTCACAAAAGTCAACAGATGGAAGAGTTGAGGAAATGTGGATGTTCAAACTTGGGCAGAATGGTGAATGTTACACAGTGTGTAAAGTGGCCACTTAAACCAGCCAATGACAGGTCATACGCCCTGTAAATGCCTAGACTTCCATATTCCCTTCTCAAAAATTTTTCCCTCTCTGTTGAAATAAATTTAAATTATCATCTTAGTTTTGGCCACATTGATGTTCAAGCCAATTACTCTACCAGCTTCGTCAATTTTACCAAGAAGTTGCTGAAGGACCCATGCGTTGTCAGCCAGGATAACGGTATCGTCAGCATATCTGATGTTATTGATAATTTTGCCGTTAGTTCTTATATCCTTCCTGACGTCAGAAAGAGCATTCTTAAATATCTTGTCCGAGTATAAGTTAAAAAGTAAGGGCGATAATATGCAGCCTTGTCTCACTTCACGCTTAATTGCAATATGTCTCATTACATTGTGACCTAATCCTATCACAGCATATAATATATAAAAAGTAACAAACAATATTTTGAGTTTGTCCAAATTTTTGTAGGCAAGAACTGGTAAAGAGAAAGTGAAATAAAGGCATTAGCTCTTTGACTTCAAAAACCGTTGAAATGAGTTTTCCTATCGCAAAATCATAAAAAAAGCATTTTTTCTGTCAATAAACGAGTAGGTCTTTTGAAAATAATTTTCATTCATGGTGATTTTGATTGAATTTAACCTTCTTCTTTCACTGCCCCTTTCATTACATATGGACATAATCAAAACATTGTTGTTATGGAAACAAATTTAAATGTGCAATAAACTAGTTAGAATTTGGAAAATGATGTTTTTATCGTCAGAATAACTGAAGTAACTATTTAGAAACAAACATTTTTGCAACAGACAGGGAAAAAATTTTCGAGAAGGGGATATGTAGGCTTAGGCATTTACAGAGCTAATGACCTGTCATTGGTTGGTTTAAGTGGCCACTTTACACACTGCGTAACATTCACCATTCTGCCCATGTTTAAACATCCTCTCTGTTGCAATAAATTTAAATATGAATAACTCCCTCTGGAGGAAATCCATCCAGTCTGCAAGCATTTGGACATACTTAAACATTATTGAATCAACTACCTGGTAAAATTAGAAGTATAAAAATTGAAAAATTGTTTTCAGGCGTTGCCTAGAAGGTGATTTGGTTAAGCCGGATAAATCTCACCCACGTGATAAAGGTTTAGGCTCTTTAACCTCACAAGAGTCAACAGATGGAAGAGTTGAGGAAATGTGGATGTTTATACATGGGCAGAATGGTAAATGTTACACAGTGTGTAAAGTGGCCACTTAAAGCAGCCAATGACAGGTCATTAGCCCTGTAAATGCCCAAGCCTCCATATCCCCTTCTCAAAAAATTTTCCCCTGTCTGTTGCATCAAATTTTGTTTCCATTTAGTTACTTCAGTTATTCTGAGGATAAAAACATTATTTCCCAATTTCAAACTAGTTTATTACACATTTGAAATTGTTCGTTTGAAATAATTTCATAAATTAGCATAAATGTAAAATTTCTCTAGTCATCATTGTGTCCTTAAATTGAATTCTTATTTTCTATTATTTTACAGTAATTTTATTTTGATATTCTTCCGAAAACGTGAACCGCGCAGTTTTTCCTTAAAATTCAAATGTGCTACATTTTCCCGCCGCATTACGGGAAGATAATTCAAATGAAAAGTTAATGAAAATTACTACGCTAGGTTCATTTTTCACCAAGATTAAAACAGTTTTGACACAATTGCATTTATACCGAGCAGAATTTTTACATTTGCGTTACTTTAAACCTTATTCAAATGTTTTTTTATGCATTCGCGTTATGCAACTGTTTCTTTATGATTGTATTTTATTTTGCTTAGCAAAAATGACACTGTGTTGCATAGCATGAATGTGCAGTTTTGTAGAATTTCACCTGCATTTATTTACCAAACTTGCCACGTTTTTATCAACGAATCGTTCTCTCGCTTTTTTTGTTTGCTTTATACAAATCTAACCCTGTGGTAATAAAACTCTCAAGTTTAAAAAAAAATTGGGATTGATGAGCTTTTCAAAAAATGTGTTATTCATTATAATAACATGAAATTCTTGGTAACAGAAGTCTAGGATAAATGCAAGAAAAGCGATTTGCTAATGAATGTTGTTGATCGAAAGTGATGGTTTTTGAAAGAAATAAAAGTATGACTAAACGTGAAATCACCGTGAATGCGGTTATACTTAAACAAGAAGATGGAATTTGTGTATTTGGGAAGTATTTTTTCTGGGGACGGAATGACTGAGAAAGATATTGAAAGGACGGTGAGTGCCGGGAATAGAGTGAGCGGTGCACTTAAATCAACCTTGGGAAATAAATGTTTGTCGCAAGAGGCAAAATTAGCAGTTCACATTGGAGTCTTGTTCCTGATCCTGATGTATGTGGGCGAAGTAATGACTTGGAAAAACATGGATGAAAGTAAGTTGAATGTTGTCGAAATGCGATCTCTCAGACAAATGTGTGGTAACACTATGTACGATAGATGCACAAATGTTAAGATCTACACATTATGAAACGCGAAGGTTAGCATTATCGACAAAATCAAGAAGAAAAAGAGATGAAAATATAACTTAATGTGAGATCAGTGTAAACGGAGATATTTTGAATCAGGTAGAAGAATTTCGTGTATCTGGGAAGTATATATACTAGGGATGGAAATACTGAGAAAGACAGGGTAAACCGTGAACTGAAATCTACTTTGCCAAACTAATGTTTGTCGCAGGAGGCAAAACTAGCTGTTCACGATAGAGTTATAGTACCAACTCTAATGTATGAAAGGGAAGTATGGAATCGGAAAAAAAAAATGAAAGTTGGTTAAATGCTGTTGAAATGCAATCCCTCGGGGAATTGTGAGGTAAAATTATGCGGATGGAACGATCTGCGGATGGAACAAACAAAGAGAATTCATAACTTGTTCACTAAAATACTTTCATAATTTTGTTATCAATTACACCTTTCCAAGTGGATAGCACTTACGCATTTTTTATGGCGGTAGACTGACGTCTGAAGGTACAATATTGCAAACGCAACACCTTGGTTTTTTTTGGTTATTCAAATTGAAGAAATAATAAAAGTCTTATAAATATTTAAACACTAAATAAATTATCCCTTACTCATCTGACATTCTTCTGATGTAAATTGCCATAAAAGCTCGCTTAAAGGTTACATAAAAGCATTAATGACCATTTCATAGCGTTTTAAAGAAGCACGCGAGAGATTTCTGAAATCCTGGCATCTGAAAACAAGAAGGCTCTCGTTCAAGATTTGTCTTCCTCACGCTTCAGGAGGCAGTAGGAATGAAACAACACCTGCATAATGGATTTTCCTGCAGGTAAAACAAACCGTAGCAAATGTTTGTTGAATTATTTTTCCTCACAACGAACAAAATATTTCAAATTAAAAAAAAACAATTTTTTTTCGGGTATGTCGCGCTGACGATAACTTTTTTTTAAATTTGCTCGAAAAAAAAGATATGTTTTAATTTAAAATTAAATTATTTAATCTATGAAATATTAAATTTCATGTCAGTCACGGAAAAACTGGCAAACGGCTTACAATAAAAAATAACTCACATGTATAAAAAAGTTTCTAACAGCGCTTTCTTAAATTATTAATCTCTATTTTTTTATAAAACATTGATCTTAACGGAATGAAGCGCGTTTTAAGTCAAAGTCACATCCATTAAAAACCTGACTTCTGGGGTTTCTTAAATGACCGATTCAATTTCTATGGAGTTCTTGGAAGGATTGTTATTAGTAAAGGGTTGTCAGCTGTTAGATTTTGTGAATCCGAGAAGCATATCATTATGTTGTATCCAAACTCAACACAGGACTCTTGGCCTCATAGAGTTAGGGATACGTTATATATTTTTTGTAATATACCTTTATTTGTACGAATAAAATGAAATGAATAAATATCATTTCTGTATTTTAAACAATAAATCTTTCTGTTACTTACAATGTGTTTCAATTACAATTAACGAAAAAGTATTTCTGTACTGTAATACCTACCTGAATAAAATTAATATTTTTAATGGGAAAATATGTAAAACGCCATCTTAAAAAGCTTTGCAAAAAACTCACATGATTATCACGTAAACACATTTGTGTGTTATAAACAAACACATTAATTTTATGTTTATGTAAAACTACACAAACATTAAACTATTTAAAATATTACCATTGTCCCTCACAAACCTCAACTATCCCTTAACACGAATATTTGTCACCATAATAAACCCCTTATTATTAAAATATTTCACATTCTTCGAGAAACCACGTTTTGTTCAACCGCGGGGTTATTTAGTTACAAGATTGTTTCACAACATACAGGGTGAAAGACGAACAAATCAATGTAAACAAATAATTAATTTTATTAGTTAGAGCATATCACTTGCACCATCATCATCAGCGTGAAAACAAAGCTAAGTTATGATACAGTATTTCAGAGTTTTTTTATTAGAAAAATTGTTTTATTAACCCTTAAAAATTATTACGTTCATCAACATTCTTCTTTCTGCACCCATCAGCGCAAAGGGTACTGCATTAGTAAACCAAATGCTGCGCATTTTGTTCGTCAATTGTACCGCGGACGAGAACTTCTTTCAGACAGATCTTTTAGCTTTATGGCTCCAAGAATTTACAATAAAGTTGAAAATATTTTATTCGCTCATAACGATGTAACTACTTAACGAAAAAATAAAATAGCCCAGTGGCTTATCGAGCTAGAAAGAAAAGAAACTGAAAGCTTAATAAACTACTTCGCAAGGTAAGTAATATTAATATTATCCATGACAATGAAAACACTATACAATAGAAATATATATATTTATGTATGTAAGGGTGTGTATGTATATGTGTGTGTATATATGTATGTATGTGTGTATGTGTATACATTTTTATAAGGGTGCACACGTGTGTATGAATGTATATGGAGATATATAAATAAACATACTCTTGTATGTTAGTCTGCTTTAGCACGGGTCTTCTCCTACTAGGCATTACATTATGATACATATACAAATAAAATAAAAAAAATATTAAAAAATACATAAAAGTAAGGTGATCAGTCTTACGCTGAAAGTTTCAGAATGGAAATAATGAAATATTGCAGATTAAAAAAACTTTAAATTCAATATTTCTCATCCATCCTTCCAGAAATTGAACCCAAGGCCTCAATTATAGTAGATAAACATGTCAAAAACGTTAAAATAAGGTGGATTTATCACCACTCAGGTTTTTTTTATTTGGGAATCTGACTTAAGAGCAGCAGTTGAGGGTCGATGTGTTTACTACAATATGTAGAATAAGTGGGATAAGGAAGAGAGTAATTTCGTAGATATTTTATGTTGAATCACTAAGCATTGAACTGGACTACATGTTGGAATTCACTGGATAAAGTGCATATCGTAACTGAGGATGTCATCAATATTATATTGTCCAGGGTTCATTTTACTTCCTGATGAGATTTTGAGGTCGTATACTGATTCCGTGTTTCTCAACATTTTTCGAATCCGCTTGTTTCGGCAGTTTATTAAAAGTCAATGGAATGTTTTAATTATTGATTATTTACGTACTGAAAATATATGATTGCATTGTCCTTAGCACGATAGTATGTGCTGATACTGAGAATTGATTTTCGGGTATCTGTTACAGGTATGTTTTTTTTTTTTTTTTTTTTTTTTTTTTTTTCAGTTTTCCAGGCTGAACTACTCGCAATACGAGAAGCTCTCGAATGGTTATTAAAGAAACCACCAGAGAGATGGGTTATTGCAAAAATATTATCAGATTGTCGTTCGGGCGTTCAAGCTATAACAGATACTCGGTCGGTAAATCCATTCATTGTAGATATTCAGAGTAAAATTAAGCATCTAAAAATAAGAGGGATGAACATTCAAATATGCTGGATAAGAGGACATGCTGGTATCGTAGGAAATGAGAGAGCGGATGAACGAGCAAGATCCGCAACTTGTAAAAGAACGGCACCTTTCTTCTCAGAATTTCCCCTTAGCTTTGCCAAACGCTGTATAAAACAAAATACGCAGCAGCGTTGGGAGGATCATTACCGCGCTTCTTCTGCAGGTAAAATCACTAAAATGTTTTTCCCAACGCTGGCTGATGCAGCAAACTTCCGTCATCATCACCAAAGTACTTTCGAAACGACTCAAATTTTTACCGGACACGGAGCTATGAGAAGTTATCTATATAGGTTTAAATTAAGGAATGATGACTATTGTCCATGCGATGATATTTCTTCACAGAGTATAGAACATCTGTTATTTCAGTGCCCATTTTTCAGTTTGCAACGCCATAATCTTGAAGCAGAATGCAGGAAAGATGGAATATCCTTAACAGATATCCACACTGTAGTAAAAAGTAGTTATCATGCGCCATTGTTCTTAAACTTTGCAACAATGGTGATTGGACTCATAAAGGTAATAAACCAAAATCAGTGATCGAACATCCCATTTCCAAGACAAACAAAAACTTTTTTTTTCCGAGTACCTTAGCCTTGTACATGACACGTAAGGCTACTAAATACAGGAGTCCAAATATATAAAAAAAAAAAAAAAAAAAAAAAATACAGGTATGTTAACAATAATACAGGCCTTAAAAAACACACACATTCACATAAATACAAGAGGTATCTTTATGTACGTAAATATACTTTATGGATTGGTTATTAGGGTGATTATGTTTGTGTGAGTGTGTGAGATGGTAGGTGAGTAGGTGTCATAATAGTATGAGAGTGGGCATGTGAGTATATATCATAGCACAAGTGTCAAAAAGATATAAAATATAAAATATGAGGTATAATATATGATTTTATTTATATGAAATGAAGAAACCGTTAAGTATAAGAGAAAGTATGCGTTTTAAAATACACATTTTTAATTTTTATTTATTACAATCAAATAGGTCATCAAAAGATTATTTAAAAAAGAAATAAAATAAATTTCAGTTCTTTATTTGTTGCAACAGAAAGGGAAAACATTTTTGAGAGGGCAATATGGAAGTCTACGCATTTACAGGGCTCATGACCTGTCATTGGCTGGTTTATTGTCCATATTAAAAACTGTGAAACATTCATAATCCTGCTTGTTTAAACATCCACATTTCCTCAACTCTCCCATTGGATATTCCATCAGATCAGATCTTAATAACTCTCTAGAGTTTCTGCAGCAGCCAGCCAGCCAGCCTTTCTGCAAACATTTGGACATACTCAAATTAAAATTCATTCCAATGTTCATAAAGTCTATGTTAATGTGTTAGTGACTGTCGGTGAACTAAGTAAACGCACAAAATTCGTTGGTGTTGTAGGCACACTAGAATATTTTATTCAAAATCGTTGTCATGCCCACCGAAAAGTTCGTTTAAATTTTTGATGGATCGTATAAAATGTAAAAACGCTTCATACAATGCTTTGTACTCCAGTTAAGAACAATATACTAAGAATATACAAAATAGTGACCGATCACCAACGAATTGAAGTCGTTGAATCGGCGAGTAAATGTGTAAATTTAAATTTATTTTACGTATAATATTTTACCGTTTTATAAGTCAAACTTGTGAGAAGTACATTAAATGTTTATTTATTTATTTAATGTACATTAAGTTAGTTCATAAAATTATAAGAACTAATGTAAAATTTCTCAAGAACATATGTTTTCAAATTAATATTAAATATTGTAATGCTTTCTATTTCCTTAATTTCTTTATGTTACTCATTGTACGACTTTGATTCCTTGTACAATGAGTTTTGAGACGTTTTTCTCTTCATTGGTAATCTTGTCTTTTTTTTATCCCTAGTTTTATATATTTGACATTTTGGTTAAATTTGATAAAAAAAAAATAAATTGTTTGTTGCTTTACTATGAACAAGCAAATTTCTTTGTGCATTGTTTCTACATTAAAATATATTTTTCTTTAGTATGATCCTAATCGTTTTATTTTAAGAATTTGTATATTTTTAATGAAAGAATAGTAGAACAGTAATTTTTGTGTTTATACTGCTACTAACTACTATTACTACTACTATTACCATCACGACATTTTTCCGTACGGGTAGGCAGAGAGAATGGACCGCTACACACGTCTATCCTGGCATATATTCCTAGCTTCTTCCACATTCATACATCTTGTCATACATGCCCTTTGGTTCTGTCTGCTTTTGACATGACTAGACTTAAGATTTTGGTTTATCTTATCATGTCACGTCTTCCTTGGTCGTCTTTGTCTAAGGTTACCGTTCATTTTCGCCATATATACTCGTTTTACCATTCTTTCATCATCCATTCGTTCTACATGACCGAACCATCTCAGAGACCCAATTTTAATCTTATCAGTTAAACGTGACTCAGATTTACAGTCTCGCCTGATTCGATCATTCATTTCATTCATTCAGTGTTTATATATAATTGTTTTATATTTTATTTTATTTGGGAAATCAACAGTTCTACAGACATATTTATAGTAAAAAAACAGATATATCTTTAAATTTTGTATTGTACACTGAAAAAGTTCTACGAAAAAAAGCGTTTTTAACATACGATGTTAAAACGTAAGAATATTACTTTTTACATGTACTATGTTTCTTTATGGTTCTTTAAATTAAATTTTAAAGTTTACTTTGTTTAATAAGCAAATACATTAATCACGAATACCGGTAAACACCCAGTAGACGTCACCAAGCTTGTATTAAGACGGTTGAGACCACTTATTTATTATATTCATTCACCCCTCGCAGAATAAGCCGGGTGTTCTAATTAAGGCTTCACCAGAGAATTCTGAGCACGCGAATTCATTAAGGAAACAACTATAGAGCCTAGAGATATAATAACATTACACTTATGAAACAAATAAACTTATAGTTTGCATACTCGGGTATTTATTTGTGTACATCGCATAGTATAATGAAGTCGCTTGAAATGTTGCAAGCAATTTGTTCTAGCACATACATAGATAAATGTGTTTATGAGTACGAGAAGCATTTGTTTTTACGTTCCCGTTAATAACTTTAGACATTTTATTCTCTCAACATCGTTAGGTGTAGATTTCAATTTAAACTAATTTGTGTTTCATTATAAAAATAAATATCTATAGTTTAAACTTATAATATTAGAAATCTAAGACTGATTTGAGTCTACTTCACATTAGTTTGAAAATTCCCTAACAAATCGAAACAATTGTAACGAATGTTTTCATATTTTTTATTTTCGTAAAAATAAAATAAAGTGTTTAGAAGACTCAAATGAGTGTGTTTCTTTATGAAAATTAAAATCTATAGCTCAAACTTATAATATTCGAAATTAAACACTGATTTGAGTCTACTTCACATTCGTTTGAAAATACCCTAACAAATCGAAACAATTGTTACGAAATTAATGTTTTTATATTTGTAAAAATAAAGAAACTGGTCAGTAGACTCAAATCAGTGTTTGATTTCTAATATTATAAGTAAAAATCTAGAGTTCTACAAAATAAACACCAAATCAATCAATATCTATAGTTTGCCTATTTACTTTTTTAAAAACAAAATGAGAAAAAGATATTCTCATATACAGTAGTATAATAATATATACTCCGTTTATTCGAAATCCAGATTTCCAAATATAAACATCGTTATTGTAAAATAAATAATAAAGGATATGTTATAGTAACAAATAAAACAGCAGACGCTTTCCTTCTTCAAAGCAATTAATTGGCTGGCACTCGTTAATCCGAATAATTGGAATCTTACTGTGCATACTATAAGTTTATTTTAATAAAAAATAAAATATTTGCGCTCTAATGATTACCCAAACGATTTTGATTTTGGGAGCATTTTCAACGAGTTGTAAAAAACTCACTATTAGAAAATGGCAACCAAGTTGAGGTAGAGTGGGGCTCGAACTCGGACCTCTGATCCGTGAGTCCGCAATACTAGCCACGGGACCACAACCCGGTTCAAAATATACTTTTGTTATAATTATTTTTATTAATATACAATAGTTTTATCTTTCGCTATTGTTTGCTATGTAGTTCATGTTATAGTTACTTAAATCTGTTTTTTTTTTAAATATGGGTTTTGCTTAGTTCTTTTGTACAAATGTATACATTTAAGCTTTTCAAAATAAATGTTTAATTTTCTTTTCTACTTGTATGCAACTGTCTATTCATAGCAATATTTATTTTTTTAGTAGCATAAGTTTTTTTTAAATTAAGTTTTTTACTGGGTATAAACATACATATATGACCATATTTTTTTCCTAAATTACCATCTGTAACTCTACATATCGAACATTTAAAAGCCCTCCAGGCTTTTGTATAACTTAAATGAATGAAATTTTCTCCAATCAAACGGTTTGGGTAGACAGTAAAATGTTAACCTTTAGCCAATATACCTGCTCCTATATACAAAACATATTAGTGACGCAAGAGAGAGGCGCAAAAGTTAATTCCTCGATAGCTTAGAGAGCGCACGAACTGATCCAAGATGGTCCAACAAAGTTAGCTTACACACACGTTATTAAGGACGTTTACTGCCACCTAATATACAATGGAAATCGACTCACCTGTGTTGAAGTGTTCGCCCTCACTCCACCATTTATTATTTGCGGAAGTGATGCGGATGTTAATTTCTTTTTTATTCTGCTTGGTGTATTAGGATTGGATATTGGTTGCGGTGATAATAATAATGCTATTGACACTTTAAGCAGTAGCTTTATATGAAAGCGGTAGAAATATTATTTTTCGTTGTAAGTCTATAGTGCGGATCACAAAAGACTTGCATTTGTTTGAAGAAAAATACAGATGTCAGTTTTATTTGAATATGGAATTTGTGAATTGTTGCAATGCGGTAATTACTGCCAGGCTGCTCAGGTTCCTACTTCTCAAGGAATAGCCGACAACCAAAACATATAAATGGCAGTAAACATTCACGTGTAACCACATACAAATTTGAGTTTTTTTTTTAAATTTACATCAGTTCCATTTTCCAATGTACCAACACATCGCCAATGGTTATGCCAGTTGGGAAAGTCACCTATATGTTATTATTTATTTGATTAACAAACAAAAAAAATAAGTATAACAAAACAGAAAACTTGCATTAAAATAATATTGCATGCCCAAAATTCTTTAAGAAATATTTTTAATTCCTTCTTGCTCTAGAAATTCAGAATATTTGATTAAGCGTAAAACAATATTTGTCGTGTATTAGATATTAGATATTTATTTATTTATGTAAATAAACATGGATTTCAGCAGGTTATACATGGTAACTATAACCAATATAGAACTGTGCCATTAAATGAACTATGTACATAATTTGGAACTTATTGGAAACACGATACAATATTGGATCATAGGATTGATTGGAGTATACTGTAACATGAAACGGAAACCGATCTGACTGATTCAGTAATACACCGGTGCCATCCCACACATTATTTCAACAAACGAAGGGTGAAAGGGGTTAATTCTAACCGTTACCGACCCCTACCAACAGAGAATCGAATATCTACTTACTTGAGTGATAAATTGATACTGAAATTCGGGTGTCTAAGACGATTTATCAGGGAAAACAGTGCTTTAAGTGTACTGATGATAAGACTAAAATTGGTAATATTTACTTAATGTTATTAAATATCTTATCAGCGAGTACGGCCTTAAAATCAAATGCTTTAAATATTAATAAAATGGCGATATTTAGTACAATCATATCGTCATAATTTAATTAAATTTATTAATGTAGTTTTGGTTAAAAAAACAAATGAATAAATAATGTTAGTACTACATATAGTAAAAAATAAAAATATTACACAACCTTTACCAATTTGATATGAACACCAAGAAAATATACAATATTTTTTTTTTAAATAAGAAAATATTAATTAGCTGTCTTCTGTTATAAACTCAGTAAAAGGCCCTTATAAAGGGGAAACAAACTCAGAGTAATAATGCCTAACGTAAGGAGACGCTCTATCACTATGTTTTATAAAACGCAAGCGATGTTGGTTTGTTGGTTAACAACCAATTGGTGGCTATTTTGTTTTATTTGACAACATAAAAATAACGATTCGATCGGATGCTTTTGTAGCTGTGCTTGGCTTTATTTGTAAATAACTTGGATATTTACCTTATAATAAATAAAAATCGACCATGATGAATTGCAGTATGTTTGGTTGCAGCAGTAGGAGCGTCAAAGGCGTTAAAGGAGTCAGTTTTCACAGGTAATTGATTCCGAATATTTTCCCATGATTTTACATTGATTTTTGGCATTTATTGTCCCGACACGTATATTATGTTGCTTGAAAACTTCAGATACTATTTTTTCTCAATTAAGGGGATACATTTGTGAATTAAAGTATGTTTACTGTTGATGATGACAGTTAATTATAGGCAATATGTCAGGGCCGCACTAGGCATCCATATAAAATTTGAGTTTTTATCGAGTAGAGGTCGATTAAAATTTTTCTAGAAAATAGCAACGTTAACCTTGAAATTGCATCTTAAATGACGTGTCCAAATTTCAGGCCACTATAGCTAGGGTTTCCTAGGACAGCGGTGCCCGTATTTTAACGGCCGTAGTGAACGATGATGCAGTGGACAGCCGTCGTAGAGGTGACTAGAGTGTGGTTTTCTAGGAAAACGGTGTTATTAACACCATTTAACACCGTTTTCCTAGGAAACCACTCTCTAATCACTTTTACGATGGCTGTCCACTGTATCACCGTTCACTACGGCCGTTAAAATACGGGCACCGCTGTCCTAGGAAACCCTAGCTTTACACTCGCTGTTTCGGAGATGTGACGGACAAACAAACAAACTCAACACAGGACTTTGGTTCCATGGAGTTGGAATTTATGTCTCAATAAATGTAACATATCTATGTTGTGAATAAAATGAATAAATAAATTTAAAAATAAACACAAACATGTATAATTAATAATTCGTTGGAAAAAATTGCTATTTGGCAATAAGCCCGCCAATGTACAAATAACATTTTGTACAAAAAGGTTAATAAATATTTTCAGTTTAATAAAATCAATATAGGCGAATTATAGAAAAATAAATTGGAATAAACCTTGCAATAATAACTACACAAGTTTATATTCAAAAGTCTTTACAATGCAAATTAATATCTATTTGGCAATTCTCGACCTAAGTACGGCCCATTGTTTTGCTGCGAACTGTAGCTAACTTAATACCCAGTAGTCATATAATGGTTTTCCTGCGTTTGGGCTCCTCTCTTGGTTACGCATTATTACTCTGAGGTTATGAACATATTTTTTTCAATATTTATAAGCGCACGATTACGAAATAAATTGAAATAGAATTAAATATTCAAAAAAAAAATGTTTTTAAATGAAACGAAAACAAAAACAGAAATTAATAACAAAACAAACGCTCAGTTGGTTTTTTTATTTTTCAGGTGAATGCGTGGTTTAACCACGTACAATAGGTGCACAAATGTCGAGATCCGTACATTGCTTGTATATGAGGCTGAGATAAACATTATGGTCATAATCAAGAAAGAAGTTCTGCGTTGAATTGGACACGCAGAGCGAATGGACAGCGAAATAACGACTAAAAAGATTAACGATGCAATTTTTTATATGTATTTATATTTTTTTCTTAATCATTGTTTTTAATTTTGTATAAAATCATGAGATTCAATATTTCCATGTACTTGTAATTTCCTCGAACTGAACGGTTTGGGTTGGTAGGAGGAAATTGTATAAAGGTAATATGCCCGTCCTTATATTATGTATATATATATGTATATAAAGTGTCAAATAAATAAAAATAAAAAGGCGATGATGAAAAAATCGAAGAAGACCGGGAAAGACATAACATGATCAAATCGAAGAAATATTTTAAAATAAACATGCCAAAAATCGGAATACTCGGTGCGCATGTATACAATATACAAGGAGCAAAAGTTGTATTCCTTTTTTAGAGCTGTTAGTCTTTACAGTCTCTCAACTCTGCCTACTCTAATAGAAAAACGGTGTACTGGTTTGTTTGTTTGTTTGTTTATTTTATTTTATTTTTGCCATTAGGTCCCCCTGACGTTGGCAATATCTGTGGCGAATGTTTTCTTGTCTTACGTTATCCGAAACAACAGTTATTCTACAAGTAGGATTTTGGTATAATATCTTATATTGAGCAGCCACGATGTTTACCTCCAGTTTGCTCCTCGATGATCATTTATTTTGCCAATTAAGATCGTTTAGAGAAAGCAATACTTCACTCCATGCAATTGATGCTCCAGCGCCGCTGGATGAACACTGGTTCGCTGTCGCTACCGGAGTTCAGCAAGATTGCCTGCTTGCCCCATTCCTATTAGCGATATTTCCGTGTATGTGGGCACCGCCAAGGAAACTTATGTCCTTAGATGCAACTTGTGATATGTGGTAGGTAAGCTGTATGTCTTCAGAGCGGTTTTTGTCAGGTCATGTTAATTGAATGACAAATTATTTGTTTTGAATATTGTTGATTTCCCTTCGTGCTGCTACAAATTTCCCAATACATCTTTTGAACACATCCTGTGGTTATATCTCTTTCCCCTCTCTATGATTAACGAATTGAGCTTCTTGCTTTCTTCTTCTTCTTTTTTTGATTTTACGGTTGGCTGGAAGTTATTGCTTTCAGCAATAAGTCCTCTAAAGTATTAAATTCTTTGCACTTGAAGATTTAAAGAAATAATTAACATTAATTAATTCGATCTGTATCCATTTCTAGCACTGCAAAGGACCCGCGATATTCCCTCGGATCATACTTAAGATGAGGTTACGTCGCTTTAAACGAAACGGTACTTGGAATAGCAACCATTAATAATGACGAATCAGGAGTACGCGGATTATGCCTCAGCTTAACTAGAGTGAATAGAGTACTTAGGAAGTGAATAGAAAACTTTATGGAATGGAACAGAATGTATTTGCTGAACAAACACACTTAAATTTGTGACGATATTTAATTTTCCGTAGCATTTTGATACATCTGAAGATTAAGACAGATTTCCTTGCTTATATTGTACAGACTAACAGGTCATTAGTTGAAGCAGGGGTCGCGGACCTTTAAAAATCTGAAACAAGAATCGTCGACTGTACCTTTGCGTAAATATATTGCGCTAAAACTAGAACAATTCGCACCATTAAAAGTAAAATCTGAGTATGTGCAAAACATGTGTATTATTGTTTAGAGTACTATATTTTTTAATGTCCATAATATGTTTATGTTCAACAAACACATTTACGCCGTGTACAAGTGTACACTTATAAATTTTTTTAAATGCGATTTCGAGATATTATGAGAGTTTGGAGATTTCACTTAGCTTGAAAAACTGGGTTTCTAAAATGTATTAATTAAAAAATATATATTATTCACATTTTCAAAATAACGATAAATGTGATTGTTTTGGCAAGGTAGGAGCTACAAAAGAGCATTCATTTTTATTTATTTATCAAATATACTTAATTATGTATTTAATGATTCAACTTAATAGAATTTTACAGCGGAATGATGACATGTAAAGAAAATCGCGTATTTTGTTCAACTTATTATTCGTGAGACAAACAACAAATTGTTGAGCTCCACACAACTGAATATTTTCCTAATTATAATAAATTTATTTTAATCTAGGCTTATTATTCTATTTTTAAATAAATTACTTTCTTTTAAGATGCATTCAAGGTGGGGTGTGACTGGACTCGAGCGGTCAGCAGATAGCTTCTGTTGGATCTGGCGATTGAATTGATTATAATGTGTACATCACTAGGGAAAAATATGACTTCTTAGCTGTTTGCCCAAAACTTTTCATTGTTATGGGGATTTTCGACATTTTTAACAGTTTCTGGTCCCCAAAAATGCAATATTAATCTTTAAATAATCCAGTTTCTCTATTTCAGGTTTCCGAACATTTGTCGTCCCATCCTTTGATTTATAGGAGCATTTTAAGTAATTAGTTGTTCTCCATTCTTGCGACTTGACTTTCTGAGTCGTTCTTGTTTTGCATGGTGCGTGGTGTGTCTTTCGAGTCAATAGATACTCTCAGGTAAAAATCTTGAAAGAAAATCGAGTGGAGATTAGATTGACTCGTGGTGTTTTGATAAGAATTTTTTCTTACTATCCCCAAGATCAGGACCGCGATTATGATGGGAAGCTAGGGACGTCATACCTTTGACATGACGAAAGAACTGAAGATAAATTCTCTTGAGCTATTACAAAGATTAACTACCGACCCTCTACCTTTAAGTTTTGGGTGGTTACATCGACATGCAACAAGGGAAAGCGTTCGTCGCGGTACAAATATCTACGCACTAAAGTGAAATTGCTTCATTATGACGTCATAATTAAAGATAAATTCTCTCGAACGATTACGAAGACAATTGATCCCCCCACCATCAAGTTTTGATGTAAGTACATCATGGGTTTAGTACTCCTCGATACCCATATCAACGCGATAAATATTTCGAAAAAATTGTTTGACCGAGCAAATTTTCCTTTGACTGTTTGACCGAGCAATTACGATTTATTTAAATTTTTAATCGTTCTGGAATGGCACTTTTTTTAAGCCTCTTAAAAATATGAGAGAGAAATAAGTCAATTTTGAATTCGAATTAGATTCTGACATAACTTTCAGTTTTGATAACGAACGCCTAGATGCACAGATAATGTGGCTAGATTCTGCACTATTAACGTAGCATTTAGGCGTAAAATATTGCCACTATAAAAAATAAATTTAGTTATTTTATTTTATTCATCTGTTTAACTAACATTCTTAGTGTACAAATCAAAACTTTAAAGGAGCTGGATTTGTTTTAGCTTCGAAGATAAATACAGACGATTGTTAAAGCATATCGTCTTGGTAATTGTCAAAAGTTTTTTTTTTATTTATTTAAGCGGGCATTTTTTGCTTGAATTGGGATTTTTTGGAATTTATAAACGCTTTAAAGTGGGCACTTAAATCACATTACCCTATTTAAAATATCGATATATACGGGTGAAGATAACATTCATACATAGTTGCAGCACTGGGCCCGTATTTTAATGGGAAGTTAAAATTTATTTTCAATTTTATCTACTAAGTTAAATTAAGTTTTTTGTATGAAAAATATAAAACATGTACAATTTTTTTTTCTAAGCGTTTTTAATTACAGGTTGCCGGCGAAGATATTTTTAATTTTTATATAAATATGCACATTTTCTTACATAATGAAGGTAGCGTTTATAATCGCGGCCCTGGGCCCCAATTAGTATAATGGAAAGATAACAGAGTTATCTTCGGCTATCTATAAATAAAAACTGATATTAGTGTACGAAAATGAATATATTTGCATTAAAATTTTACGTATCTTTGTCGGTTACATACAATTGAATATGTTAAGAAGAAAAAACTGTATGCATATTCTGCTTTCCATACAGAACACTTAATTTTCCTTTGTTGATAAAATTTAAGATGATTTTAACTTTCCATTGTAATCGGGGCCATGGAGTCATATTCGTCGATAAAAATGCAGGTTTTTTTACAACATTTCATTGTCCCTCAATTGCTGAGTGAATATTTTGTTTTTGTTTTGTAAGTACAATTAATTGTCAGCAATGTTTTGAGTATGTTCAAACGTTTGTAGAAAGGCTGGATTCCCTTCCTAGTGAGTTATTGAGATCGAGTTTTTTTGAAAAACTATGAACTATTCTGCTTTTATTTGTTGCAACATAGAGAGAATACATTTTCAAGAAGGGTAAATAGTTTTTAAGACCTTTTCAAGGCTTGTGACTAGCTGTCATTGGCTGGATTAAGCGGCCAATTTACACATTAAATAACATTCACCATTCTGCCTATGTTTAAGCATCATTATTTCCTCAACTCTTCCATCGGTTGACTTTATTGAAGTAAAAGTGCTGAAATGTTTATTTATGTAGGTGAGATTTATCTGGCTGAATAAGTTGACCAACAAGGCGACGTTTCAAAACAGTTTTTAAATTTTACATTGCATACATTTTTATTGCTAGTCAACAAACATTTGATTATACTCAAAATATCGTTGATATTTTACCTTTGTGTAAAGATCTGTATTTCTAAAACAATTTTATCTGTCAATTCTTATGAAGACTTTTGTATAACTTTCGGTTTAGCTTAAAACTCTTAGAACGCCATTCGATCATTTTCGTAAAAATAAAACTTGCATCTGAAGTTACTTATTTTTTTAATGATATATGGATTAATTTAAATATGTTTATCAAAATAATTGTTATAATTGATCATACTGCTGGCTTTAATTGTCCATCAAAGCTTTTGCTCCCATCCTTAGTCCGATATCACAAACAAGCAGCCTCCGTCAATTTTAAAATTATACTTGAGCAGTTCTCAGGCTAACATTGTTTTCTAAGCACCCCTTAAAAAGCTAAGGGTTCGGCTGCCCTCAATGAGCTATAGTCCTATCTAATGGTTCTGCAGATTGTCATCTCACTCACTTAGCAAAGGAACCCTTAGTTAAGTGATTGCTTCATTATCACTGAGTGGTGACCTACCAGCTTAAGTGATCTAATCAATCCCGGTGAATTTACAAAGAGTAAATTTAATGATACTTGTGTAAAAAATACATATATTTTAAGACGATTTAAAAACCTGAACGAGAATGTTAATCTGAAAACTCATTTCTTGCAATTGATTTATTTGCGTTTTTTTAAATATATATTTTTTTTAATTTATGAAGAAAAAAAACATTTTAATAACGATAAATGTTCACATTATTTATGTAAAAAATTAAGGAATTGTGACCCTGACACTTTTAGTTGCAGTGCATATAAAAAAATAAACTAGGACCGTACTATAATGGACAGTTAACATTTTTCTCGTACAACTCCTGGGAATATAATATCATGATATTCATGTCTTATATGTTTTATAATAAATATATTTAAAAACAATATATGGAGTTTGTCCAAATTTTTGTAGACAAGGACTGGATTCGACTTCCTGGGGAGCTGTTAAAACGCTCGTCATCTCTGTTATAATATGTTAATATCAACAGCTTCCCAGGGAGTTGAATCCAATCCTTGTCTTCAAAAATTAGGACGAATTCAAAATATTGTTGACAAAAAATTTACCTGGTCCATGAAAAAGTTTAGAAATTGAAAAAAATAAACATTTCTTGCGTTGCTAAGTATGTAGGTGATATATTATAATTAATGTCTTAAATTACTTATAATTTAAATATACGTACATTATTATTATAAAAGCACACAAAATAACATGTTAATGTGTGTGTTTATTAATCAAATTGCTCTGCAACGCATATCCAGTTAAATGTTTTTTTCGAATAATGTTAAAATTTTATGTTCAAAAAGAATCTCGTTTTTCATCACACATACTTTAAAACTTATTTTTGTCTCTAATTTTTTTTCGTGAAAACGTGAAATGTGTAAGCATCAAAGTACGTCACGTGGTCCAACAGGCAAATACGTGATTGTATCACGTGACACGAATTGTCAGTCCAGTCACGACACTGTCCGTTTGACCATGTTTGAATGTGACCGAAGCAAACGTGGTGTCGGACTTCAAATAGCGCTATTTGAATACGCCCATGAGGGCTTTTGTATGTTACTGTGAAAGGCAAAAGGGGGCTCGTTTGATGAACGTCGGATTGATAAAAGTCTGAGGCTATCAATCTGTTAAATTACAATTCTGCCGCATTTGACTGCTAGTTTAAACATTTATTTTATAAGTAGTGCAAACTGTGACTTTTTTACCATCAGGAAACATCTTTTTATTATAAAAATACATAATTTAAAAAATTCATTCATACTATAGCATAGAAATATCGGAAAAAAATATGGGACTGTGTAGGGCTTTTACTAAACGCAAAAGAACAAAGTGATTTTTTTTGTAATTACTTTGAACTAAGTGATTTTAAAAAAATATTATTTTATCAGCCTTGTGTGGCTGTGATGTCACACTAGTCTACATACAATATTATACTTGATAAATCTCGGTTAATTTTTCGAATTGTGAAGTTGTATTTTTGGAACCCAGAACCTTGTGTGAGTCAAGCGTCTTGACCAATACACCGCGCAGGCCGCCATGTCTGAATTTTAGAATTTTCCTTTTTTTGTTTGTGGTAACACGATATTACATCACCGCGTTTAAAATATTTTTTTACCACAATATTTTAAGAGTTCAAACTCAATCTTAAAACCATGCATTTATAAATAAACTGTTATGTTTGCTCCAATAATACCTATGTAGTAGAATACATTGTTGACGTACTTTTGTAAAATAATAAAATTAAATACTCTATTGACTAATCTGTTTTGTTTTTTGTGTTGTTTTTGCATGAGAATTTTTTTTATTAGCACCAATTATGTATTCTTCTTCGTTATTTTACAACAAGGAAGTCAATCATTCATTGGATCTTCAGCATACACCACGCGAATATCGCAAACAACTTTGGTAGCTTTATTCCCTCGATAGAAATCGAACAGAAAGAGTTATCGAAAATACTCACTTTCGTCGACTTGACATTCCATTTTGAAGGCTTGTTATCAAATAAAATAAAATGTGTAACGTACAAGTAAATACAGTACCTATTAGAAAAAAAAATCTATCGAATGACGCATAACCTTTTCTGTTTTGCGTACGCACACAATTTATATTAACACTCAATTAAATAAAAAAGCATTGTTTTCATACATTTTACAATAAACGTTTCTACTTCGCTAATGGAAAGGGATTCTCCTGTTAAGAAAAGGATAAGATTATAGTATTTCTAAAATATTAATATGCCAAATGGAGTGCCTTATACACATTTGAATTTAGTTATGATGATTATTGGTGATAGTATGATATTTAAGTTAGAGGGTGAAAATTCTTGATGGAAGTTCATTGTAATTTATTATATAAATAAAACACGAGTGATACTTTAATCCACAAATTTGGAATATCCAGTGACCAGTTTCATCGCTTTTGCGACATCTTCGAGACTGGTATCTTTATTAAAGAGTTAAATGTATTCTCGAAGATGTCGCGAAAGCGATGAAACCGGTCACTGGATATTCCAAATTTGTGGATTAAAGTTTCACTCGTGTTTTATTTACAAATAAATATTATGATATAATGGTGATATTTCTTTTTTTTTCAAGATGGGATGAAGTGTTAGTGGAGGTCTGTCAAGATTTCAAGAAATACCAACAATTTGAAACTGAAATTTTCCCAATCAAATAGGTACTATCAAAGAATTAGACGTTGACGTTGGCTAAGTAATTGTGTTGATTTCATTCCGTAAATAATAATTTCAAAAACTATTCATCAAAATAAGAATGCATATGGGTTTCAATCTCTTTAAACGGAATATTCAGTTTTAAAGAAAACTCGGGGACGTATACTGAAAAATTGAAAGCGTCCCCGCATTTGAATTTATATGGGAAATGATCTCCTTTGTGGCGGCTTTGCGGGCTATTTTATTTCCCGACATATATGGAAAAATGAGATTCTGTGTAAAACTTTTTATTTGCATATACACGTATTCCGGAAAGCAATGGAGTACAATAAAACTCAATATTTACTATGATATCAATTAAATATATTTTTTGATGGGCACTTATGCTGCACTGGCGCTGGGCGCTGATACTTTGCTAAGTGCATGAAAATAAAATGAACAACATTGTAATTTTGAATTTTATTGTAATTGGTTCTGAGCCAAAGTAGTCTTGTCTAAGCAACAAAGAAAGTTTAGTTATTTTTGGCTACTACAAAAATGCCACATTATATTTGAACAAACTCTAATATGACATCACTTGGAAATATGTGCAGTGTGCGGAGATTACAAAGTTAACCCCACAATATATCGTATCTTCAGTATGTTTTTGTCCTGCAGACCAAAACACAAATCTGCAGAAATAGAGCTTTAAAGTTTTTTTTATGAAATAAGGCATAAATAATGACCGCAACTTAGAACAAAATTCTTTTGAAAAACCCTTAAAAATTTGGATTTTTTTAATTTTAAATTAGAATTTTATATTATAAAAAATTTAAAACGAGTGATACTTCAATCCACAAACTTGAAATATTCAGTGACCGGTTTCATACTTTCGCGACATCTTCGAGACTGGTATTTTTATTAATATGTTCAATGCATTTATACAAAACAGAGGTAAGGATAGAGAATTCAAAATTATATGAGAGTAAATTAAATTGAATTATTTTTGTCTTAAGGATCATTAAAAAAGTGTTTTACGTTAACTTATGAGTTGATATAATTATATTTCTAATGATTATTTTAATTGTCTCATCCTTCAAGAGTTTGAGTTCTGTCAATTATAATTTCTGAAAAACGAAGGGGAAAAAGTCTTCAGTAAAATTATAACAATAGGTATAGTAATGGGGAATACACGGGTGTTAGCTGTTCATGAAATAATTTTACGTCGCGTAGGGTTTTTTTTTCAATCTTTTAATTTCGAGAATTTCTTGTTGGTCAAGTTTATGGCCTTTATGTGCAATATGAATTATTTTTACATTGTTTTTTAAATCAAAGTAATGTTTATGTTCTATTAAGTGATTGGCAAAATTTGAATTATCATTATTGTTAGACCAGCTCTTTAATGCGTGGGGTGGCGATTATAATTTGCGTGGATATTATTTGACTAAATCGTTGATCTGTGTTAATTTCTGCGGGGAAATAAAAGATACGTTTCGCGGAGATAGAAAATGCGGAAAAGAACAGTATGCGGCTAAACGAACAACAGTAGACAAAAATTCTACTTTTAGGAAGACAGGAAAGGGAATCTGTGACAGGAATGATATCTCCAAGTCCTGGCTTCTGGGTAGTTTTTTTCCTTTTTTGGTGAACACGGCACTTTCATCATAGTTATTTGCAAAATATAAATATGAATGTGGCGGAGCGGCGGTCGGATGATGTAAAGATGTTCAAATGCGGGCAGATGATTATAGGACGAGCAGATACGGGCAGATAAAATTATGAGCATACGGTAGTTGGCACAAATTATCAAGAAAAGAACAATGTGTGTTTGTTGATGTTGGTTGCTATGCATATGGAAAACTGTTCTCATAGCAACCGTAGCTACCCATGGCCATGTTTTACAATAAAAAAATACTGAATTACATAAAATGATAGAAGTAATGAGTAAATGTAATCTACTGCCATATTGTCTAGTGTTACCTTGACCTCTAAATAAACGTTGACATTGTTAATTAATTGCCATAAATTGTAAAAATTGTAAAATTGCAAAATTAAATATTCCGACTAGTAGGTTGAAAAACAATGAAGTACTGTTCATTGATCAGCATAGAACAAACCATGGCTTTAATTCTCCAATGACCTGTCTTTTAATTGTATGTAATCGTTTCAAGACAAGATCTGGACTTTTTTGGTTTAAGGGCGCATCACCCGAGCGTGGGAAAGAAAATTTCGTCAAAATGATTCCAGACTACTAACGCGTACAACTGCAATTTTCGAACACACACTGTTTCACGTTGCACCGAGGGTCACATAAATTCTTACTTGGCAAATAAATTATTTCTAACTCAGAATGAAATTATATTACCCTGATCATTAAAATACTTATACTTTAGAGACTTAAATTATATGCTCGTTCTTTATCGAGTTTTCACATTTAATTACAAAAAAACGTATATATTTTTCAGAATAAAATCATAAAAAGATTCAGTCAAAAATTTACTCGTTTTCAATTTTCCTATTATAACATCCTATTTCTATTTAAGCACATAGACATTTTTAAGTAACAACGCATTTTTTATTTTAATTTACATGATTTATTTTACGATATACTTACACAGGTATGTATAGATAATTACGGTCACCAATTCCAAGAAAACACACAGCAAAAGAGATAGATGTATTTAGGTATTCAATTGACACTTTTGCGGGAACGAAACCAAAATAAGAAAACATCGCTTTATTTAGAATTACTTAATAATAATAATAATGTTAAAAAAATATTATCGTTTACAGGGGATTTTTTTTTAAAAAACACAAAAAACACATATTTGATAAACTTGTATAACTATCGTTCATGCAAAAATAACAGAAGACTTATTTTGTCACAATTTCGTTTCGTAAGTTCGTTCGTTCGTCATATATCTATCTCACTCTAACGTAATAAAAATAGTATTTCGCTCTCGTCCTCTCAAACGATAAAAAAATGGCCTGAGGTAGTTTAATTTGTTGTATTTATTTAAATTTAATTTAGTATTATATTACATACAGAAAATTACACATTCAAACAAATTTGCTTTGACTGACTAACTAATCTAACTAGGGTTATTTTACTCGTTCTAAGACGGACAAAAAATAACAGTAATCAATACACAAAAAAGTTTAATCAATTAAGTAGACATAGTAATAATAAAATTAAAAACGGAGTAGAATACAAAGTAAAAAATGTAGTAAAAGAAACCATAAAAAACATATTTTAAAACCCATTAAAATACACAGTAAAAACAAAATAAAAAGTAAAAGAAATCAGTTATAAAAAAATATGTAAAAATGTAAATATTCTAGTGGAATTTTTTTTTTTTAAAAACATTGTTAAAATAGATCAAAAATAATGAGGAAATCTAAAAATTCAATGAACAAAAAATAAAAAACAAAGTAAAAGAATCACTGGGTTAAACATTTTTAGTAGGTATGTAAGTAAATAAAAATAAAAAAAGTATTAAACACACAGTAATTAAATTTTGCAATTGTTGTGATAATAATTAACCAGATAAGCCGAATTGTTTTCCAAAAAAGAAATCGGATCATTTTCAAAAATGAAATCAGATTATTTTAAAAATAAAATCTAAAAAACACGATAAATATTTGATAATTATTTATCTGAAAAAACAATTCATGTACAAAAAAACTAGTAAAAAATCCAAGTGGAGCATACGAAAAATGCATTGTTCAATAAAAAACTCAAGAGTATCTTAAGGTAGTCTATTACAGGAAGGAAAGATGACCAGTCTTAAGCTTCAGGTAACAAAAAATATTTAAGTTAAACGAATTCTGTATTTTGACCCTCCATAAAATCGAACCCAGGACTTTAATCATAATTGGCGAACGCGGCAATCACTACAAGGCAGTCTCCTCGATTTCTCTTTTCGGGATTTTTACCTGAGAGTAGCCATCGGGTCAAACCGACTAGGATTTTTGTTCTATTTCACTAATCAGAACTGTATTCATAACATAAGTCTGAAAGATAAGATCGGAAATGAAGGAATCAGATGCTGGACTAAAGTTGTCGATATAATATACCGTATTGTCAAATTGAAATGGCAATGGCAGATAATGCCGCAAGGCAGGAAACATAGTAATGGGCATGCAGAGTTCTAAAGTAAAGACCAAAGAATATTAAAAAGCAGTAGAATGGCCCTAGAAAAAATGCACGGACGATATTATCCCTGTCGTAGAGTAAAAAATATCTCATACTTGTAAAAACGAAAAGTCAGGCTACATTTATTTTTTTACTCTTTCACCTTTGCTAGATGCTTAGATATTTTGCTTTTTTTCCACAAGAATAACACCTTGACGTTCCCATGTATAATAAAAAAAAATCGGGTCGTATAGAGACTCTAAATTATAAGAAGTGGTTGGAGATAATATCAGTGACTATCGAAATGATGAAGTATACAATAGAATACTATTTTTAGACCTTACTTAAAATAAATATATACTTAATACACTATCCCGATCATTGTTACCTCAAATAATCAAGAGAATTTTTTTTTAAATGATAATGAGTTTTTTTTATGTATCAGAAGTAGATAAAACAATTCAATAAGTAAAATTAACAAATAATTGAAACCCGACAAAAATGATAGGAATAAAAAATCATTTATTCAAGAATCAATTTATACAAATGCATTATAGTGACGATTTTATAAATGCATTCATGTGAACGTACAATTATTAAAAACAGTGAAAAAAAAATACTAAGCATATTACACGCGTAATCAAGTCGGTGATTTTTTGTATGAATATTTGTCTAGGATTTTTACACCCTCAAAATGGCGACAGTTTATACGATATAATGACCCAACAAAACTTATTTAAAAAAAAACGAGATAATTAGCCTTAGGAAAAGATTTCAGCATTACGATAAACTAAAAAATAAGGTCGTACCATATTTACAAATACGTTAAATACCTATTCGAAAAATGACTGTTTTCAGTGATATCATAATCTTTGAGAATTTTTTTCACTAACTTACAAGAAAGAAAAAAAAAAAAAAACAAAAGAGATTAAGCCCTAGAAAAAAGTTCAAATTTTGACGATGTATTTTTAAAATTTGGCTAGGATTACTACAAGTACTTTAAATATCCCATCAAAATATCACATTTTAGCATTTTTCAGGCCACTCCCCCTTAAGTTTACAACGATTTAAACGAGCATTAAATAAATAGTCCAGATCTTGTCTTGATGTCCCTTATGTTTGTCAATGCTCCTTTTTTTCTTTTTTCAATGTTTTTAACTATTGTTTTGTTGTAATGTTTAAACCCTATAAAGTGTATACATGGACAACAGAGTGATCTGATGATGTATGAGGTTTTTTTTATTTTTTTAGACTTCAAAGTGAAAGGAGTCTAAAAAGTTGCATTTTGGATCACATTGAACGTAAAAATTATTTAAAAAAATATTCCATACTCCTTTTGGCCCTCAACCGAGGTTTGAAATTTATCACTGTATGAACATTTTGTTAATTATCTATATTGATAAAATTATTTTGTGTTAGTAAAGAAATAACTTAACCACATTACAAATTCGAACGCGCTTTAAAACTACCGAAATGAAAAACGTTTACGCTCCGCGGAACTAATTCCGTCAAGCGCCTAGCTAATATTGACGAAAACAATGGCCTGTTAAAACAATGCTACCCATTTATTACAAAACAAAGTGCAACTCACGCCTTTAGATGCTTATTTAATAAGATTTAATGCACATTATAACATTTAATTAGACTAATTTTCTTAAATAAATACGAAATGACAGCCGGTTTTCTACAAAAAATCGACTTTTTCGAAAACTTCAAGCTCTGGTTGAGGGCCAAAAGTAGTAACGAATATTTTTTTTTATATTTTTTGCAATCTGAGTAATCCAAAAGGCAACTTTTTGGACCCCTTTCATTTCAAAATTCGGATAAAATATTTTTGGCCCACCCTTATGGACAATGTCCGTTAGTAAATAAATAATTGTATTTTGTATTTTTTCTTCAATCCAAATGTGAATCTATTTTTGAAAAAAATCTCGTATTTGTTTTTTATTTTTTAATATTTTTATATGCACCCATTGCTAAAAAAAACATACATTCATATAAGTATGTTACTTTTATTAAACTGCTGTATCATAAATATGTGTAATTGTATAAACTTCGTTTTATCGTTTACGATAAAGTGTTTATTTCCACTGAGTATTTTTTTAAAGGTAAAAAAGGCAATCCTATAATTAAAAGCATGCATTTGCTGGGACAGATTTGGCTTACTCACATTGGTTTTTAAGTAAAGAGTTTAGTATTTGTTGTTGTGTGTGAATATTTGGCTTTAAGCCACGCATATTATGTAGAATACCATTCCTTGTATTTGAAAGCTCTTTGCGCATTAGAACCTATCGCTAACAACTTACAAGTTGAAAGTTTGACTTCTGTTGCTCGCACGCCGCCTGTTGATGTTAACTAAGCTTAAGCTTAAGACACTAAAGTGTTATAATATCACAATAGAAGTTATTCACGTATATAAGTGTATTATACGAACGTTTTGGATGATCTTAACCTTAAGAAATTTCTAAGCCACTAGCTTGGTTGAACAAGGCATAACCTTATTGTTAAGTATTTCACTTAATAATAAACAGTTCTAAATATAACGTCATAAGATTAGAGTTTCTTATATCAAATAAGTGTTTCACTAGATAAGAGGGATGCCTTCAGAGATATTTAACTAAACTTACTTTTTCATTCACTATTTATTATTTCAAGTTTGGTTAAGAATCCATTTAATGGTTATATTGCGATAAGACGCAACCCACAAAATGCTTTAACCATTAACAAACTGTGTGAAAAACTCCCTCGAGTCTCTGTGTGGGGTAACCTAAGGTACAAAAATGATAGCCTTATACTCTCTGCATATAATATCTTCATCATCCCCCTTTTGCACCTAATGGTGTAGGAAACTGCATTGAAACTGCACACCAATCCCAGCGAATCTTGATCATTTTTGTTACATGAAGGTAAAATGATCAGTTTCGCGCTTCTGATACCAGTTCGGGGATTATGACATATTTTATGTGTAAAAGCACCCTTTTAAATAAATATTTCATATCAACCATGTCGAGAATTGAACCCAAGACCTCTTGCACGGAAGCCAAACGCGCTGACTATTACACCACAAAGCCGACTTATAGTAAAATATCACATAATTAAAATTTTGTACGTTTTTTTAGTGATCTTATTAGATTAAATCTCTTTTTTAAAAAAATAATGTTTTGGATAATATTTGTCTCCGTGTAGTCAATATTTTTACTTTCGAATATTTAAATGGACAAAAAACCTAATTGAAACTAATCTTATTTACTCTAATAGGTAGTATATTTTTTTCCTTAAGTGTAAAAAAAATGTAGTAATAGTTGCGAAGATATTAATTAATTAAGTGTAATTTGCAACGCTGCGCTAGTTACGTCACAGTAACGGGCATGTTAAGTGCATGAAATGTATTCTTTGTTAACTGGCAAAGTGTTGCAGCCCTCAAAAAATATATTTTCCATAAAGCAATTGTATACAAGATCAGTGTGTCAAAAAATAAGGACCAAATATGTCCAATCCAACTTTTAAAAACTTTTGTCTTAATATCGATTATCAAACAAACTTTATTTTCATTCGTTATTGAAATGATACCTACTAACAAATGATAAAAATAATTCAATCAAGGGTAGGTATTCAATTAGTAAGATTAAAAAAAGAAAACGTGTGCCCTGTCTATAATAATATTTTTTAAAGTTTTCAATCATTTCATAAATTCAAATTGTGATTTTAATAATGATACGAACAGGAGTTAATTTTAACATGGAGGTATTTCAACTTTAAAAAAAACGTTGAAAAATAATAATCCCCCAATAAATAATCAAACTTTTTTTCAATATTCCCCACATTTTGATTTAAAAGTTAACCAATTGTGTACCTTTCAACCTTTTGTTTCTCCTCTGCCCCTCCCCAGCCACTACCCTTTTCAACACCCCCTTCAATTCACCAATATATCACTAAATATTAATGAACTTATTTTTAGTGTATGTTTGGGCACGGTGCAGTTTGCATCCCCCTTAACTTTGCATCATGTAATTGGTGTATTTTTTTGTAAATATTTTGTATGTTTGTATGTTTTGAAAGGTGAAAGTGTATTTTAGTATTTGCATATTGATGTAGTGAGGGTCCTGCCAAAGAGACAGGTACGTGTAGAAACTGGTTGATGAAAAAGTCGGTTAGAGGTTATTAACTTATATTTACTAACATTTCTTAAAATGTTGGACTACAAAGTTAATGCTTTAAACAAAAATTCAATACAAATGATTATTAACTTATTGAAAAATATAATAGATTGAATTATTATTATTTAAATTATTTAATTTTTGGTCAAACAAAATATCAAATGTTATTAAAAAAAAACTGTTTACAATAATCACTTACCGAATTTTCTTAATCTCTCCATTTCTTCGTCAAGACACTAATTGCACTAACATACAAACTCTTTTATACACCTACACCAAAACAGCCACATAAAAAATACTAACTTGCTTATAAGACACATGCTATTAAAATCAACTTAAATTACAATAAAATATTATTTGCTATTTTAGAAAATTTTATCACCAAATTAACGAAAGTTAGAACACTGGGTTATGTAAGTGTTAATTTCGTTTTATACACTCGCTTTGTCACTACAAGAAAGGTTTTAGAGTAAGTGGATGCAAAGGACACATGTGTTAGTAATAGAGCCTATTTGGATAAGCTCCAAAATATTATGTGCAATTGAAATAGGAGCTTAAATTAATTAAAACAACTTCAGAATTTATTTATTTATTTAATCCAATATAAAATACAATACAAATACATAGTTAACAAAAATGTCTATACAATAGGTAGGTACATTCAATATATATATATATTTTATGAATATACCCACTCCACTGGCTCACAGGCACGTTCCGGAGTGTCAGTGTATTTTTTATTTATACATAATTGTACATAATTTCACATTAATTGTGTAAAAATTTAAAAGAAATAAAAATCAAAACATATTTACATGAATAAAACGAAAAAGGATTTTCAAAAAACTATAATTACATTCATATATATGAAACATATTCCTCAGCTTCCTGTCTAGTCTTTTTAGCAATCCATTTATGTACTCTAGCTTTGAAAATATTGTTTTTCATTTTGTTCGCCAATATGTCCTTGCTTAAAAAGTTGTATAGCTTAGGGGCCAGAAAAGTATAATGCCTTTGTCCGTAATTTGTTTTTTTCTTTGGGAGCAGAAGTATTGTCTTTTGTCTTTGCCTAGTGTCGTAAATTTGTTGTCCAAAAAAAATAAAAAAAATACAACCAAAAATATAAGAAATATATACCTTTAGCACCTAAATAACATAAAATATGACGATAAGATATATTTATTTGAATACCATGTTAATTAACGGGAGTTTTTTGGGTACAGTAATTAGCCGCCCCCATAATTTGAAGTAATTATGTATATTTTGTTACAAACAAAAGAAAAAAAAAACAAAACAAAATACTCAGACAATCTTTAAAATAGGTGTTATTTTTTTTTAATTGTTAATAAATAATATTCAATTTATTTTTTATATCAAAATACGTTGTTTTACTTTACATATTAACCTAGCCACACCAAAGAGGGAGATTCAAATCCCCCATGGACCGATTTTAATTTAATAACTCAAATATTATAAAAGCTATTTGCTCTTTATTTTTTGTGATCGTGAAAATAAAAGAAAAAAGTATTTTCCTGTTTTGTTTTTAAATTTACAAATAGTTGTTTTAACAAAAATATATAAACAAAAAAATAACGTAAATAATACAAGAGTCAATTTCACTTTATGTACATTAGCATTCGGAAAACTAACAATAATGAATAAAATACTCGAATGAGTAAAACATTTGTACGCGAAAACATGAATAAATTATTGCACGATCATAAACACTTCCAACGTTTTATTCTCCTGACGCCATATACAAGTAGACGCTGGGGTCGTTTAGTCCCCCCGTTCAGATCATATGTAATTTTTTTATGCTTAGTGAGGAAAATGTTAAATTACATATAGCATTACAAAACAAATTTTATTTGTACAAAATATTCCTAACCAGTTCAAATGCTGGTATGAAGAAATATAATATACCTTTTATGACACTATTAAAAGTCGATAAAATAACATCACGTATCACTCGTCACATGAGCTGTAATATATTTTTTTTTTTAAGTGTTTTTTAAGTATGCATATGTTTTGTATATATTTTAAGTCATTAGAAAGTAAATTGAAGAAGTTTATCGCTGTGTACACAAAACTTTCTTTTTATGTTAGTCCTAGATTGTTTGTAAGGTAAATTATTTGACACTCTTGTATTTCTCTGATGTAATATAATGTAGTCAAAACTGAATTTTGTATCGTTAACAATAGAAAATTAATTCAAACAATATCTTCTTCTCTGAGTGCCCTGTCAGGTATCCCCAACGTTGGCAATCACTCAGATAAAAGTATCTATGTCATGTGCTGCCCGGAAAATCTGCTCCACAGTCCTGAAGCCAGTCCAGTCTCGTACATTTCGCAGCCAGTCTTCTTCCAGCTTGACTGTGACATTTCAATCTTGCCTTTTAAAATTAAATGAAGCAAGTGATACTTTTTCCCACGCATTACATGCCCCAGATATGAAGTTTTACGAACTTTTGTGGTGGTTAAGAGTTCTCTGTTCGTTCTAGCTCGACTTAAGACTTCTAAGTTCGTTATTAGGTCTGTTCAAGATACCTTAAGCATTCGGCGATGCAACCACATCTCAAAAACCTCCAGCCTATTCATAGTGTTCACTTTCAGAGTTCAAGTCTCACAGCCATACAACAGTACAGACAACACATAACGTTTTACCAATATTTGTCATATTTTCAAGTTTAGATTAGCATTGCAGAAGAGGGATTTCATTTTATTAAAAGCAACTTTTGCTGTCTCAATTCCGCATCTATTTTCTACATCTAAGTTAAAGGTTTTTCTTAAAATACTGCTGAGGTATTTAAATTTGTCCACCTTTTCAATGTCACTACCCTTTAACTTGAGGGAAAATGCGGAATTATCAAGTCGGCCAAATGTTATCCATTTTATTTTGCCAACATTAATTGTTAAACCTAGTTATTCGCCAAATGTATCCACACTATTTAACAGCTCCCGAAGATTGGTAATGGTATCCACTAGCAAAACAGTGTCGTCGGCTTACCTGATATTGTTGATTACAACTCCATTGATCTTCAGGCCTCTTTCGTTGCTGTTCAACGCTTTCTTAAAAACATAGTCAGAATACAAGTTGAAAAGCAAGAAAAAAAAAGAAGTTTAAAAACATAGTCAAATAATCTAATATTCATGGCTCCCTGCCTTTTAAAACATTGTTATCTTGCAGCTTATTCCTTTTATTTATCTGCAACATGTCACTTAATTCCTTAAGTATTTTCTAGTAAACAAGCGTTTATTCTGTAGTGTTGTCAAAAATTAAAAGAATTTTTAAAATACGCTATTTGTAAGCTGCGTCAATCACATCCATTGAACCACAAAAAAATGCGTTTTAGACTGTACTTTAAGAAAAATGCTTCTAACTGTGCCCCTGCCAGCAACTGTACGCTTTACCTTAATATGGTTAATTACTAAAAAATAACATTTTATTAGAAAATTACAAAATAATAATCGTCGTCTTTTATGACTTTTAAATTAATTTATAAATATGTAAGCCAACATGATTCAACACAATGATATATTAAAATCACCTAAGCCCTTGGTTAATGATGCATTGCTTTGTGTTGACAATTCTGCTTTGAACAATGATTCATACAAAGCCTATTTTCTCTTCCAGGGGTCTCCAACGATATAATACCTATGGTACTTCGAGTCTCAGAATAAGCAAAGACCTTTATCATACCATGAAAATGTATGATGTCAATACAATAGATGTACTGAATATGGAAAATGTGAATTTAAATCGCACCTCCCGTCAAGGGTGCTATAAGTAAAAAAAAACTGTATTTTGGGTTATATTTTACATTTACATTTTTATTTTTTTTTGCACCACAACAGGCCAGGAGGCCTAATTACAGTGGTGAATTACATCACAGAGCACCCAGGCTTGAGAAAAATCACATTTTTAGTTTTTGTGTTCTCACCGGGAATCGAACCCGGAACCTTCCGTGCGTGAGTCAAGCGTCTTGACCACTACACCACGGAGGCCATATATGACCATTAATAGAATTTGGAATGTAATACCCTTTGCCTAACTGCTAAAACTAGAAAATTCATTAAAACCGTATAAAAGTGCATAATGGTAATTTTATATGACATTTATTTAAAGTCAGAACATATTTATCAAGTGTCAAAATAAACTCTGAAAGATATCAATAGTGTTTTTAGTTGGTCCAAATTTTTGTAGACAAGCACTAGATTTAACCTCCTTTGGATCTATCAATATAAACATTTATGTAAATATATTTGTTAATTATATTTACAAAATACACTTTAAAAAATACATCATAAAATTAAGCTATAACATAATTTGGAAAAAATGCCCTCAAAGATTCTAGCGTCTGAGCGGGGGCCATTTTTTAAAATGATTAAAAAGTTTATAGCATATAAATATGGTATGACATAACCATGAAGAAATCAAAAAATCAAACAAAATTAACGAATGCTGATAGAAAAAAAGACAGGATTTATTTGGAGTATTTCATTATAAATTTTAATGTTTTTTTTTCAAGGAAGGTGTTTATCTATTCCTTCCATGCTAATCCAAGACCTCAAATCTATTTTAAGCGGTATCAGTGATTAAATGTTTTGTAATGCTTAAGATCTTGGACCAACGTGTAAGGAGTGCCTCCGTGCGAATTTAGTTTTGCATCCTGGAACTGACAGTACACAATCGGATCTACTGCTAATTCAATTTAAATTATTACTAAATAATTTCCTATTTAATTAAGCATATTTCAGGCACTGAAAGAAATACATTTTTCTAAAATTACGGAGTCCACTCTCTACGTAAACTAAAAAATAGTCTATGTTTTTTCTACACGATCTATTACAACAGAGACGAATAAAATCACATTTTAGAGAAGGGAATATGGAAGTCTAGAAATTGCATTTTTGGTATAAACTCAAATCATTGTTGATAAATTCACCTGGTCCAAGAAGAATTAAAATTGAAAAATGTATTCTGGCGTTGTTAAATATGTAGGTTAAATAATTCAATCAGATGAATCTCACCGGTTCATCATTCTTCTCATTTTTAAAAAAATGATTGTTTTTATCGAATATATATTTTGGTACAATTACATTGAGAACACTGTTAAGCAAAAAATGCGAGTGTAAAAATCTTCAAAGTCATTTTTAACATTTCGACGCATTTAAAGTTGTAGCACTCTAGACGGGGGTGCCAAATTTTAAGGATCTGAAAAATCCGTATTTCTTAGCGGGGTTTATAAAATCTGATAGACATCAACGTTGACTTAAGTTTTGCGTCTTTGAGTTTTATTTTGGATTGAAAATAGTATTTTTTTAATGATATCAGGTAAATATTTACAGTCTAAATGATTGAAAAATTTATTTAAATTTTCTTGTTATTCGTTATTTATTTATTTTTATCGGTGGTTTTGCACTAAAGTATTCCATTGTCCTTGGACTGGCACCTGAAGAGAAAGACTGATTATCTTGCCTCCCTGTGAAATATGATCTTAATACGCTGTATTTTATTTAACAATTCAGTGCCGTTTGCATCACCGTGTACGGATAAGGGCTTGATGATGATAATATTCCACTTTCTTATTTTAAAACTATTTACACCAATGTCTCAGGACCCGATGACAAGCTGAAAGTTATCAACCCTCGAGCGAATCAACAGGACTTGATGACTCCCTACTTGTTAACTTACTACTGCCTAAAGGAATTTCAGCTGTTGTCTATAAATATTTGGACATATCTAAAATATAGTTGTTATAACTATGTAGCTCGTAAAAGATGGAGTAAATTTTTTTAAAATATGTTTCCAAACGATGCCTAGTAAAAAAATCACCCAGCTTAATTTCGCCCATCTTAATAAAAGTTTCAACGCTTTCACTTCGCCAAAATCAACAGTCGAGTAAATATTTATATTCTTACGTAAAAAGAATAGCAAATGTTCCACTGCATAAATTGATCACTTAAACCAGGCAATGACAGTTCATAATCCTTAGAAATGCCTAAATTTACGATACAAAAAACAAATACAAATATTTTTTATGCTTTTTCAGACTTTTTTAGTTTTTATTATGTATATATAATTTTAAACCGTTTTTCATACTTTTTTAGCCTGTATTGGGACATTATAATATTTTAAAATTAAAAACGTATTCATTTTTGTATTTTTTTAACATCTGCACTCTCATACTTATTCAGTTTGTATTACGCACATACATGTAATTTTTAAACTTTTGAATTATTTTCTTTAATATATTGTATTATGTATATATCAGTTTCAATTTATTTCCATACCTTGTATACGGTATATTTTGTAATATTTTAAAACTTCTTTCATTAATAGTGTATCATTATCCCGTCTGACTTCATACTGGGAATGCTTGGCTACAATAGTTTGGAGAAGAGAAGAAATGCATACTTGCTTATGTATTTTTTCCGATTGATCCGTGGTATTACGATCAACATAGGTATAACGGAGAGTATTTTTCTTTATGTTCCTAATGACTACCTTAGACATAGACAGCTTAAGCTGTTTTATCTTCCTGCTTGCAGAACCGACCTGCCGATGGTAATGCCAGTAGGAAGAGCAATGTCTTTACTCAACCGTATCTCTTCGGATATTGACATCTTTCATATTAGTGAAAAAAAGTTCAGAGAGGATTGCATTCTTTCTCTATAATTGCTGGGTATTTTTATTTTTACCATTTTTGTATATTTAAATTTCAGTGTTCATTTTTTCGTTTTATGTATGCATTGAATTTTTTTGTTATGTACATAAACGTTTTTAAAATAAATAAATTGAAATAATCTCTATTCTTCTTTTTAATAATTTTTTTAGTCTACAAAAACATAGAAGTAACATTTACTCCAAATTTATGCTTAATTTACAGAATGCTTTCATTGATGTACCATCGTAACTCAAACATGTGGCATTCAATGTTCTAATCCGCCGGGTGCAAAGTAATGTGCTATTCCTTGATCAACACATCACAAACTATGGCTTGCATGCACCAATGTCCCAAGTGTGTCGTATTGTAAACTCGAGACAAGATCTTGACTTTTTTGGTGTAAGTCATCATAGATTTAAAAAATCACTAAGATGGAAAGGATCTGGTCTCGAGGTAGTAATTTTCATATTTTTTCATCCTAGTTTTAATTTAATTTAATTTGATTAGTACCTATATTTATGATAAAAAATTGTAAAAGCCATTGTTAGAATTGAACTGCATAAGTCTGTCAATAAATAAATAATGTTACAGTTTAAGATACAAATACGTCTGTGAATAAATATTCTTATCTGCATGTCCCTTAATGAGTTTCTTAAACTCCTCGATAATATTTTATAAAATTATGTAAAATATGTAATCAATTAAAAAAAAAAAACGTTCTGTACCTACATTAAAAAATTATTCAATATTTTACGCTATTTGTAAAATAATGTTATAATCCAATTTAATTCATACGTTTGTTCGGCACATAACTTTTTAGGTAACGGGAGAAATGTTGTGGATTTTATAAAAATTTGTACTTACTTTAAAATTTTTTCGTTTATTTTTCTTTTATGAAGCATTTCAACAGTCACAATTGCACAGATACCAGAATCGTGTAGATACATCTCATCACCCTTTATTTTTATTTTTTTTTGTACATAATCTTTATTGTACATTAGCGGGCTTATTGCCAAATGGAAATTTCTTCCAACCATCTAATAAAATTAATTTTTAATTTTTGTAATTCAAGTTACATTACATATTCAATGGAAAATAAAAAAAACAAGTTGAAGGTATCCACAAATAGAAATAACTGGATGAGCATATTAAAAATTACCTTAAATCAATACTTTAACTCTTTACCGGTATCATGTAGATTGATGCTGTTAATGGAACACTAATTGCACTTTATCAGAAGTATTCAGTTGCAGGCATATGATAAAAACTCATCATCGAAACACTTGACACTTTGCGACTTGTTCACAAGAAAGTAGAACAACAACAGTTGACAGGAAGAATGTAGGTAGGATCGGAATATTCACAGCAAAGTTGCAAGTACAAAAAAATGACAACTTAGTATTAACACCATGTGTTAGTTTTTTTTTAATAAAGACTTTAAATATTTGAGTATATTTAAAAAAAAACAAAAAACTAAAGTTAACTTTTTCTGATAGACCTTTTTTTTAATTCGCAGGCATTTTCTGTAAAAACCTAACATATACAATTTATCAAATGAGAAAAATTATTATCAGGTTACGGTAGAGCAAGATTCGTACCTCAAACCTCCAGATCCGGAGTCCACAATGATATCACGGGCTCTCGCCTGTGTCTTACTCCAATTGACTCATTTTAACTCTTGTGTGGCTGTGATGTCACACTTGTCAACATAGGATACAGGTCTTGATATATCTCTCTTATCCACTCGTATTTTTTGTAATCTTCAGATGGAAATTTTCATACCGAATTTGGAAAGTAAAATTTCTATAACTATGCTGGATGTTTTTACAAAAAAATATTTATCATTGCTACGCAAAGAATGAATGTTCGCTAATTCAGAAACACATCTGTAAAAGAGAGAATGCAAAGATATAACTCGTAACAAGGAAAACAGAGACGCTGTTCCATGGCGGGTGTTGTGTAAAACAGATTAAGTCGGTTGATAACAGTGATGGGGAACGCACGCGCGTAATATTAGCGGCGTATTTATGAATTTTATTTTATTTTTTTATAAAAGGGCTAAGTTAAATATGTATTTGCATCAATTATTAAACAATACGTCTCCATGTATGTTTTTTAAATGTTTAAACTTTGTATTATTATGTATTTTTCTAGTAGTAACATGATGTTACATCACCGCGCGCTAAGGGATTATTTACCATAGTCTTTTTAAAAAAAAAAATTAAAATAAATAAATTTCATAAAAAGTACATGTTTTTGTAAAATTCTAAACATATCTACTTTTACACGTCTAGTAAATGGTATCACTGTAATTTTCCAAAAAGAGACTAAATCTTGTGCCCAGAGAGTGACTTACACTGTTTTTTTATAGAGTTTATTTAATTTTAAATACGAGTACATGAAAAAGAAAATAAAAACAAAGAATATATAAAGAAAATACATTCTTACAAATTAAAATTTAATGTTGTTTTTGTACGTGTTCAAAAAAAATCTTTAGATTAACTTTAAATTTATTTATTTATATATTACTTTTAATAGTTTTTAATTCATTGTGAAAATTTTTATAATTTTTTATACCTTTGAAGACAAAGATATTTTGACCATGACGTGTGCGGAATTTAGGAATTTGAATATTATGTTGGTATCTGAGTGACCTTTTCATCTCAAATTCTTTTATTTTTTCTTCTTTATAAATTGGTATAGTATAATTTATTTTACAAAGAGTGTCTACTGTATGAACCTTAAATATTTTAAATAGACTTTCCGTATTGAATGTTGAGGGTTTCTTTAAAATTACTTTTATAATTAATCTTTGTACTATTTTAAGAGGGTTTAAAATATTGGCAAATGCACCACCCCATCCTACAATACCATATTGTAACAAAGATTGTACAATTGAGTTATAAGCTATTTAAGAGTGAATTTCTTCTAAAATTAATTCTATCACAATTATTGGGGATTCCTGTCTTGCTCGTGTGGTTCATCCCTGTTTAGAAAGCTGACCAATTGAATAATAGATCTTGGAGATTTATGTAGCATTTCATATCCTGTTGCAGCGGTCCTATAAATTAATCCTTCAAATGTGATGTACTAGTCATCGCTTTAATTAGGCTACATTTCGGATAACATCGGTCGGTAATTAAATATTTATAAGCAGTTAAAAACAAAGTTACTTTATTTCAATTTCGTTTTCTAAAGCATTTTGCATACAATATTTAACGTCTTTTACAATTTTAGGTAAAAAGTGTTGATTAGTAGTGACCGACCGAAGTTTCGGTTTTGGAAAATAATTGGCCGAAATTTCAGCTCATTAGCTGCGATCGGGATGTGTCGGATAACGTTCTGCTGTACTCGGTGCATCTTATGATTCGTTTTACGGTCGCGTGACCTTTCACATTTGCATTTTTGTAATTTCTTTATAGTAGGGTTATTATTTAAATATATGGAAGTAAATTTGAATCGGGTCGTGGTCCCGAGGTAGTATTGTGGACTTACGGACCAAAGGTCCAAGGTTCAAATTCCACTCTACCATAACTCGATTTCCATTTTTCCAGCACAAGTTATTTAGGACTTTTAGGAAATGGTCTGAAAATTTAAATATTTGAGTAAATAATAAGAACTCTATTATTTCTCTTTAAAAAAAAAAAAAAAATGCTGACTTTGTGTGTTTTTTTAATCCCACGAAGGAATACGTTAATAATATATATCTATTTTTTCATAGTCTTTATTCAATAAAATATACAAATTATTAAAACATTAATACATTTAAAAAAACAAAGTTTTAAAATATATTTTGTCCTTATAAACTATTCAATAATAGTTTGTCATCGGGTGCTCAGACATTAATTTTGATTAATAATCAAATCAAAAGAATACAGACATAATACTATATACGTATAAAATATTAAACATTAAAAAAAGTTTAAAGAAATTTATATATATATTTTTTTTAAAGTAAGAAAATAGAGTAAAATAATACAATTAAAATTAAAGGTCAAAAATTAAAATCAATTTACTTGAATAAATTTTAAATATAAGAAAAAAATTAAACACATACATGAATAGTGTGTGCTCATAAATGTAATCAAAACAAGATAAAAAATAAAACAAAGTAAATCGAAAATTTCAATTCATATCTACAGAAAAAAATAAAATAATAAAAGTACATATTAAAAATTAGATCTAAAAAATGTAAATATAATAAGAAAGAAATAAAAAAAAGGTTTACCTAAGAAAATAATAAAAATATACTCGTATTTAACGAGAGATAAAAAAAAAAGTTTTACATAAATAATACATCAATATAGGAACGTTCTGTCTACTTACCACTTACGTAATAAAAACATGGTTAAATGAAATTATTTAATGTATTCGTGTTCAGTATCAATGGTGTCGGCCGCGTGGTGTAATGTTCAGCGTGTTTGCCAACCGTACGAGAGGTCTCGAGTTTGATTCCTGACATGGTTGATATGAAATATTTATTTAAATAAATACTTAGAAAATATTTTTAATTATATAAACAATGTTATTTTGAGTTTCTCCAAATTTTTGTAGACAAGGACTGATTGAACTCCCTGGGAAGCTGTTAATATTAAAATATTACAATAGAAATTAAAATCATTTTGGAGTAGGTAGTATAGAAGTATAGGCATCTCCAGGGCTTATGACCTGTCATTGGATGATTTAAGTTCCCACTTTACACACTGTATAACATTCACCATTCTGCCCATATTTGAACATTTATATTCCTTCAAATCTTTCATCTGTTGATGTTTGTGACGTTCAACAGCAGAATATTTATGCGGGTGAGACTCATCTAATTGAATTTTTCCCCTACATACTAGGCAATTTGCACAAACTCAAAATATTGTTGATAAATTTACTTGAAGAAGTATGAAAATTTAAAAAATAAGATTTTCAGGCATTTTCAAAACAAGGGCTTTATTTCCACGGTAGATAGAAAAAGAGTAAGGGTCGATACCTAAGACGGGTTTTTTTTTTAAAGTATCTTAATAAACTTAACTTTTCACATTTTGTAAAGTGTCGTACGAGAGAAAGAATAGGTCCCAAGGTATGCTCGTATAATGGCATGAGTCAATGAACAAGATACGCTCAAACGAGATCTCATTTAGCCAATCACCTCGCACGCGTGATGGACGCACTCGAGAAAATATTTCATGAGATAAAAGTGGAAGAACATCCTTAAAGTGGGTGCCATAACAATATAAGTACCGGCGGAAAACTGACAAGAAAATATTATTTTTCCGAAAGTCAAGATGGGCCTGTTTGTCAACGCTTTAGCATATTAAAAACAAATTCATACATTTATTTCAACAGGTATTTAGTACTCACTAACTCATTTCTACTCATTCAGATTGTACTATGTACATGCATATGTACTGGTTTACATATCAGAAGATAATTATGATACAATGATAAATAAAATAATTAACGATTTGGAAAATATATCAAAATGGTTAAAAGTGAAAGAATTAAAACTAAATATCTCAAAAACAAAATAAATGAATATTGGGAGAAAAAATATACCCCAGGAATACAATATTAATATTGATAATTTAAATTTAAATTCTGTAGAAGAAATATAATATTTCGGGGTTAACTTGGATAGATATTTGAATTTCAAAACACATTCTCAATATGTTACAAAATATAAAATAAAAAATTCATTTATGGGAAGATTGCGAAATGTAATAGATGTAAAGAGCAGCGTTCTCATATATAAAACAATCAAATGTCCACACATAAATGACTGTTTTTTTTTTTTTTTTTATGTAATTCTTTCGTAATGTCTTGCTTATCATTTTCTATTGAATATGCTTTGTAACTTGAATTAAAAAAATAAAACCATTATTTTATCGTTTGGTTGGAAGGAATTGCCCTTTGGCAATAAGCCCGTCAATGTACAATTAAAAATATTTACAAAAAGTTAAATTTATGAAATTAAAAAAATTAAAAATAAAGTTTTTTAAAAATTCAGTATTCATTTTTTCACGTACGCGTATTTATTTTGTACGACTATCTTTTTATACCGACGGAGTTATGTGGAAATAAACGCAATAAATCAAAAATGGCCAAACAACTAAAAGGGGCTTTGTTGTATTGAGACATGTTTGGAAAAAATCTAATCTTCGTGCATCCATTAGAAAGCTGTAGACGCTAACATCACGGAACGTTTCGTGGAATAAATAAAAGATTGGGCCAAGTAACTCTCGGCTGTGACAGATGTGTTCCCAATACGGGCGTGGTCCCCTTTTGTGGAACTCCGGTGAAAAGTTTCTGTTTATAGCCGCAGTTCCACAGATTTATCCGAAAATCCGTCCCACAATTCTACTGAGCTGTTCCACAATGAGCATTGGGGCAAAATACGGGGAATCGAATTAAATGAGCTCTGTCGAAGCTTTTTTCCTCATAAGCGTTTTCTTTTTTGGAACATTCAAAATCTTTTTTCGCTTTGTGTGTTATTTTAACTGAAACCGACTATAAATACCATTAAATATTTATTTATTTATTTATACATCAACGGTTAAAAGAACCTTTTACAACATAAAATATAAACAAAAAAAAACAAAAAAGTAAAGAAGAAACATAACACATCTCTAAAAAAAAGATAAAAAAAACCATGTGAAAATCTTATGTTCTTAATATACCTAAGTTAAGTTGATAATAACTAGGTAATAAAAATCATTAAAAAAATATAAAATACAAAATTAGTAACAATTTTTTTTTTTTAGAACAATAAAAAAAATCTTAAATTAACAAAATAATACCTTTATTTGGTGGAATCATCATCATCAGTCGGTTAGAAGAAGTGTCGATTTGGCAATATAACCTTGCTCGTTTATTTACAGACCCATATTTAAATAGATCATCATTCAAGACATGATAAAATTTAAAATAGTAAAAGAATCCAATGCAGCAATCATATTATGTTAAACTTAAAACAACTAAAATTTAGCTTATAGGTATATGGGCACGCGCTCACGCTGCATTTTTACCGCTAACGACACCGCGTAAGGCAGATCGTAACTGCTCGACGTCGACACGTTTGAAACCCGCCAGAATCTCCGTGTCCCTTGTCGACTTCAATTCAGTAAGATTTTTGCTCTCTCTCTCTAAGACTTTCAAATACCCACATAATATAAATTCGTGTCACGGTTAGTTCATTCAGTGTTGTATTTAATTTTATCGCTTTTTGTTTAATCTTGTTATCATCATATTATCTATTAAACCTCAAAACGATGTAAGTGTATCTTTCAGTCAATTTCACACAACCTTACAACAAAAACTGCGGTATGTCAAACTCACCATTTCATTTCAATAAAAGAGTTCACTACAGGTACTTTAAATTATTCATATTCATTGTTGAGCCTTTTTTTCAAACCTTTTACTGTTTACTTTTAGGTTAATATTAAATAGTAAAACCAATAATTTTAATAACAAAAATTCATTATATTCATAGGTACTGTGCAGATATTGAGCCGAATAGCATGCTACCGTCGCGGGCTATTTGATTTATCTACACCGACCAGCTTCTGCTCTTCCAACATCCGCACAAATACCTATATGCATATACAACAATGTTTTTAATGAAAATCAAAAGCATTGAATGTATATAAACATAAATTTAAAACAAAAGAGATACAGCAATAATTTGGTGTTCAAATAGATAACTGTTTTAGAGGGGTGACTATCTCAAGCCAGTTCTCGGGACCCAAATCCAGAAGCCGTTTTTCAACAAATAATTTAAATTGATTTTTGTATTTAATTTTTAATTTTGAGAGCAAGATAAATGTGACTCCTCTGACCATTAAAGGAGACACGAATAATTGTCTCCTTTTTGTCTTGTTTCATAGATCGTATTTTATTTACTCTCACCATTTATATTTGTGTTTACGAGGAGCGCTCTAGTTAAGTGCCAAATAACAGAAGCAAAAGTATTTATATAAATAGATAAGTGTTTATTTTGCGTTTTTTGTTTATGTAAAGCTAACATAATTTTGTGCAGTATTGACAGTCAATATATCTAATACAAGAGGCTTGCAAGCAGAAAAATGTGAACAATTTGATTAAATATTTCCGTTTATTGACGAGAAATTAGAATCACAAAAGAAAATTGATACACAAATTTCTGATACAATCAAAGGCAGTAAATTTATCAGTTCACATGATGATCATTAAAAATTGGATAAAACTCCAATTGAAAAATAGTCAAATGGCCTCTGAAATAAAAGCAATAAAAACTGAAGATCAAAGAAAAAAAAATGTAATTTAGAACACGGAAATTAATTTGGCGGATACAAAAGTCTTAGCAAAAGAATGTTTCCTAGAAATAGCTGAAGTCTCGCAAAAAATGGGGAGATGATTAAAGAAAAGTTTTTATATTGCGTAATAATAATAGTAAAACCAATAACAATACCAAAACATCTTAAGCATCACCAGCATACTCCGCCAAAATTATTATAGATAAATTGTTATAAATTATAACTCTCGTAATCAACTGAGGCCCGGTTGTACACAATAAATGGTGACACGTAATCTAAATGTCAATGTTTTGTATAATTTGTTTCTGTGTTTGCTTTTATTTGCTTATTTCGTTGTTTTTTTTACCGCTTCTGGGTCTGTTAAATACTAATGACACCTAAAATTGTAACACAAAACTGTAGAGTCGAAAGTTTCAAAAACTGTTAACGTTTTCGATCGAGATGTCTTGAATTTTTTTTACTGATAAGTCATTTGACTTTGTGGGCTTTTTTTTTATTTTAAGTGGCAAATAAAATACTATTTATTCCTTTTTGTATGCATATACGAATATTTTATATAAATTTTTAGTATTTTTCTAATGAAAGATTCAATAAGAATATATAACAGCGCCTTGAAAAAAAACACCGCGTTTTCTGGTCTTTTTGTGTTATGAATTAAGTAAAATAATCGATTTTTTAAAACAAATAACACACTGTGAGGTCTTCAGGGCTAGATGGAAGTGAAGTCTTGGGGGCCGTATTTTCTAGCATGTTACATTCGGCAATAGCCGATACCTGCTATTTCACACCCTGTGGTACATAAGGCACTGGTATCGGTACACTATTGTGAATTTGTGCAGCGTAAATTTATTGTTTTATTAATTTATTTTACACTTTACATACATATACATTATATATATATATATATATATATATATATATATATATATAAATATATGTATATATATATATATATATATATACATATGTATATATATATGTATATGTATGTATATATACATATGTATACATATAAGGCGGATATTGCCTTCAGGCAATTTTTTCCTACCTACTCAAACCGTTCAGATTGAGAAAATTAAAAGTATATGGACATATTTTAAGAAATTATACTAAATCTTATAACTTATATAAAATTAAAAGCAAAATTAAAAAAAAAAAAACACTGTATGCTGCGAAGAGAGCTAAAAAGATAGGTAGAAAAAAAAAGAAAGGAATAATTCAAATATTTAGGTAGTGACATCTCAATCTTGATTTAAATGTTAATATTCACATGTTATATGAGCGTTGGATCATCAGTCTTACATTTCGGGTGCCAGTTTAGGAAAAATGGAATACTATAGTGAAAAACCACACCCATAAACAAATATTTCAATTGAACTCATATACAACAATAACCTGTCATTTGACAGACCATAAAATTTATACGAGATAAACAAAAAAAATAAAAAGTCACATGAAATTGCCAATATTCTAAATAAAAATAGTGAATTCTGATAATAAAGTCTGTGTTTTAACATTCAAGAAAGTTTTTCTGAGTCTAAAATAGTCAATCATCACAAAAAAAACATATTAAAAAAAAAAAAAAACAAACAACAGTGCAAAATATATAAATAGAATAATAAGTTCAAATATGCCGCCAAAAAGGGACATTAATAAGGGAAACCAAGAGTGCACATCGCCATTCTTCTCAACGAGTGTGGGAGTGGCGAATGCTATCTCACAGCTACAAGATGAGGTAAGAAAAATGACAATAGGCTACGAGGAAGTTACAAAAGCTATTTCATTCTTATCAAAGCAATTTGATGAAATGGCGAGAGAGATCAAAATAATAAAGGATATGCAAAAGGAGGTAAATATTCTGAAAAATGAAAATAAAGAAAACAAACAAAAAATAATCCAACTGGAGGCCAAGGTGGCTGAATGTGAGCAATGGAGCAAAACAGATCAACTGGAAATTGCCGGGGACAATGAGATTCAGGGAGAACCACCGGTAGAGGCAGCAATGAGGATCGCATCTTCTTTGGGAGTAAAAATAGAAGAACAACATATAAAAAAAGCTTACAGAATACAGGACAGAAGACCAGGAGCTCCAAAAAAACTTATAATACTATTTCGGGATACAAAAAAGCGAGACTTACTGCTAGAAAACAGAAAAAATGCACGAAATTCTACATCTTCTACACCACTCTACATAAGTGAAGTTTTAACACCATACTACAAATACTTACTTTTTGAGAGTAAAAACAGGGCGAGAGAAAAAAATTACAAGTTCGTGTGGTTTAAGGACTTCAAAATACTAGTAAGGAAGTCAGAAAATGATAAAATAATTACAGTAAGTCATATTGAAGAAATAAAATCCAAGTTAGTATAACCTTAAACATGTAAAAGTTGCACTCACTAAGTAAATATTAACTGGACTTGAAAAACTTAACACATAAAACACTTATACCGTGGCATAAACACAGTGTATAAATTAAATCGTACAGTAATCTTAATTACAACTTTAAGCATATAAAGAAACCATTAAAAAACAAAATAATTACTTGTAAATAGATCAATCTAGTATGTAAATATTGTTTAAATGAATAACTGACAACTTGTCATAACTCAAAGCCATAAATTTTACTAATACAAATTAATTCAAAAAACTATCAGTAGATGGCAGTATGAAAGAATAATATTAGAAAAATTATATATTATTTGAATAACTTATAATAAAACATTTAGGTACGTAAATTAGCCTTTTTTAAATAGATAAAAATAAATAAAAAATCTTTACAAAACTGTCTAACTGTCATGTAAAAAATAAAATAAATACATTTGTAATAACACTTATATCTTATAAGAACTTCTGTTGTGCTCTACGTAAATGATGACATTGTAATTTTAAAATAGATTATGAATACTTAATTTGTACATTTTATATTATCTACCGACAACATTCGTTTATATAATTTTTTCAATAAATTATACTTGCCTACCAAGGACCACATTATGTATTAAATTTCAGGTATAAATTTATGTAGAGTATTTAAATTCATTCTAAAATTAGTACTTAGTACCTTTTATAAACATACTTATTCTGATAATATATCTATTGACAGTACAAAAAAAACTTCTCAATTATTAAATCATAAAGTTGTAACATAAATAAATAATTACTGATAAAAAAAAAAAAAAAAGCACAATACTATTTAAACAATGAACATCATAGCTGTAATCACTATAACATGAACTTAGACATATGAGAAGTAAAACATAATATTGTGTTTATTTTATGATCTAATATATCTATTTTTATCTTTATATTGCTGTACAGAAAGATTCTTTGAATATTAATATTGATTTAAAAAAATGTAATTAACTTAAAACTAAGTGCGTAACATAAGTGTGTGCAATTTTTTTCTTATTTTCATATCAATTTAGAATATATAAGTACTGTAAATAACTATAACTATTATTATGGAATTAAAAACTACTATGAAAAAGTTTGAAATAAACAATGTGGAAGAAAGTATAAATATATTATGTAGCAACTATAAATACAAAATTTTAAATGTAAATATACGTAGTTTAGAAAGGAATTTCAATGAACTGATTATATTTCTCCAAAGAATAGAATTAAAAATAGACATTATAGTTTTAACAGAATGCTGGTTAAAAAAAAATAGTGAACAGAAATACATCGAAGGGTATAACTATTATTCTACAAAAAATAATAAAAATCGGGCTGAAGGAGTAGTGGTATACATCAAAAGTAACATTGAAGCATTAGTGGAAGAAATATCTATAAGTGGGGTAAACTGCCTACAAATTAAAATAGGAAATACAAACATAATGGCACTTTATAGATCTCCGGCACAACACAATATAATACCATTTATTGAATCCCTAAATCAATTATTAGATAATAATAAATATTTTAAGTACGGTGTAGTGATAGGTGATATTAACATTAATACAATAGAAAAAAAGCATCCCAATGCAGATGATTACTTATGCATGTTGGCATATCATGGTTACGAAATAGGTATAGATGCTCCGACTAGAGTCACACCAAAAACTATTACTTGCCTTGACCACATTCAAATCAAATCATCAACAGGAGCTGACACAGCAGTAATAAAATCTGCAGTCACAGATCATTACATTACATTTCTGGGAATAATAGGGAAAAGGGAAAAAGAGACTGACACTACTAGAAAAATATATGTACGAATAAATTATGACAAAATAAAACAAAAATTGAAAGAGAAAAAATGGACAAACATCCTAAGTCAAGAAAATGCAAGTGAAGCCATGCAAAACTTTGTGGACATCCTCAATACACAGATAAATGAAAATTCTGAAACATTAAAAATTACTCACAAACAAAAAAAGATTACTCCTTGGATCTCAGAAAATTTAGTGAAATGTATAAAAAAACGTGATCACCTACATAGTTTAACTAGAAAACACCCAAACAATGATTCTCTACTCCATTATTATAAAAAATATAGAAATACATGTACCAAAACTATAAAAAAAGTCAAAGAAAAATATTACGCCAACAAAATAGAAGAAAGCAGTTATGATACCAAAACTATATGGAAGGTAATTAAAGAAATAAACAATACGTCAAACAAAAACCAAACACTAATACCGAGCATAGTTGAAAGTGATAGGACATTCACAAATAAACAAGAAATTGCAAATGCACTCAACAAACATTTTTCTACCATAGGAAAAAAACTGGCTGGTAAAATACTTAACAAATTGAATAAAAAAGAGTGGGAACTAGAAAACACTGAAAATATTGAATTTAACTCTCAAGAAATGTTTACAATAAAAGAAATTACAGTAGACGAAATTAAAAAAAACCTAAAAACCCTAAAAACCGACTGCTCAAAAGGACCTGATGGTATAGATGCTAAACTTTTGAAGATTTTGTATGAAGAGATAGCTATACCAATCTGCCACGTATTCAATCAAAGTATAAAAACAGGTGAATTCCCAACCCAGCTGAAGGAAGCTTGTGTGATACCAATTTTCAAAGAAGGTAGCAAAACAGAACTAAATAATTATAGACCAATATCTCTTCTAAACATTCTCAGTAAAGTTCTGGAAAAAATTGTTAACACTCAACTTACTAAATACCTTAGTGAAAATAATCTGCTTTCAACAAATCAATATGGATTTCGTAAAGGAATAGGAACGCAGGATGCCATATTAGACATAACTGAATACATTTATCAAAACGTAGACCAAAATGAAAAAACATTAGCAGTATTCCTTGACCTGGCTAAAGCCTTTTACTCAGTGTCACAAATACTTTTGGTTAAGAAATTACAAGCATATGGAATAAAAGGTGTATATCTAAAGTGGTTTGAAAGTTTTATTTTCAAAAGAAAACAAACTGTAAAAATAGGTCATACAATTAGCGAAAATCTTACCGGAAATTTCGGGGTACCTCAGGGAAGTACATTAGGGCCTACATTATTTCTAATATATGTAAATGGACTATGTAACTTGAATGTTGATGGACGCATTGTAACTTTTGCAGATGATACGGTGCTTTTATTCCATGCTAAAAGCTGGAAAGAAGTGTACAGTAAAAGTGAGAAAGGCTTGGAAAAGACGAAAACATGGTTAGATTATAACTTACTTACACTTAACGCGCACAAAACAAAATATTTGACTTTTAGTATAGACAAACGGAATCAGCCAATAGAAAGAACCCTTAAAATTCATGAATGTACAAATGCAAGAAACAGCGACTGTGACTGCCAAACTATAGAAAAGGTCGATCATATAAAATATCTAGGTATGCACATTGATAGTTATTTAAAGTGGAACATACACGTAGATAAGACAGCAACCAAACTAAGGAAAATGATATATTTATTTAAAAACATTAGAAACATCCTAAACAAAGCAACTCTAATTAATGTATACTATGCTCTAGCACAATCAACTATTAGTTACGGAATAATAGGATGGGGAGGAACAAATAAAACTACATTAGAGCCATTAATAAAAGCCCAAAAAGCCTTACTAAGAGTAGCCAGTAAAAAGCCTTACCAATACTCTACAGACAGACTTTTTACAGAATTTCCAGTACTAGACATAAGACAAATATACATAAAGACAATTTTAAGACATTTCCATCAAAATCCTGACAGACATAATGACGGACAACAAATTTACGACACTAGGCAAAGACAAAAGACAATACTTCTGCTCCCAAAGAAAAAAACAAATTACGGACAAAGGCATTATACGTTTCTGGCCCCTAAGCTTTACAACTTTTTAAGCAAGGACATATTGGCGAACAAAATGAAAAACAATATTTTCAAAGCTAGAGTACATAAATGGATTACTAAAAAGACTAGACAGGAAGCTGAGGAATATGTTTCATATATAAGAATGTAATTATAGTTTCTTGAAAATCCTTTCTCGTTTTATTGATGTAGATATGTTTTAATTTTATTTTTTTATTTTTTTTTTATTTCTTTTAAATTTTTACACAATTGATGTGAAATTATGTACAATTATGTATGAATAAAAAATACACTGACACTCCGGAACGTGCCTGTGGGCCAGTGGAGTGGCTATATCCATAAAAATATATATATATTGAATGTACCTACCTATTGTATAGACATTTTTGTTAACTATGTATTTGTATTGTATTTTATATTGGATTAAATAAATAAAAAAAAATTAAAAAAAACTATTCCGAGAGTTGAATCCAAGACATTGAACATGGTAGGTAAATGCGCCAACCACTGCCTTACGCGAGGAATGTTTTTTTCCACTCGGTTTCCTCTTTCAGGAATTTTACCTGAGAGCAGTCAACGATTGAAAATTTAATTATTTATTTAATTATTTATTTATTTATTAATTTTTTTATTTTTATTTGTTTATTTATTTCGTTACTTATAAACGGACATTGTCCATGTATACAATTAATAGGTTTTAAATATTATAATAAAAGAATAGTTTAAAACATTTAAAAAAAGAAAAGAAGCATTGACAAACATAAGGGACATCGAGGCAAGATCTGGACTATTTATTTAGTGCTCGTTTAAATCGTTGTAAACTTAAACCAAAAAAGTTCAGATCTTGTCTTGAGTTAACAATACGACAAAGACGGATTGGAGAATTAAGGCTAAAGTTTGTTCTATGCTGATCGATGAACAGTACTTCATTGTTTCTCAACCTGCGAGTCGGAATATTGAATTTTACTTGTCCCAGTAAATATGGAACATCGATTATACCATTTAATATGCCGAACATATATATGGAGTCAATATTAGTTCTACGTTTTTGTAGATTCGAAATATTGAACATTGATTCTATATCAGCATAAGAATAATTACTTCTCTCTAGTCCAAGCATCCACCTTACTTTTCGAAACAAGCGATGTTGGACTGATTCAATGTAATTTATGCGATTGACAAAGAATGGAGACCAGACCATGGAGGCATATTCTAAAAGAGGGCAAACAGTTGAGCAATAAAGAGTTTATAGTTAAGAGAATACGCCAGAGAATCCCCAGACTGCAAAATAATTTAATACCTTTATAGATTTTTGTCCTCTATTCTAGAATTAAAATAAAAATGCGCCAAAAACGTCTGTAGACGTTTTTTAATTATATAAAAATAGGTGTTGAGAAGCTAAATGCTTATTGTATTACAACCCTATAGAATGTTTACAATCCAGAACACTTAAAAGTAAGTTTTATCAGATGAGTTTACACAAACATATATTATGTATTGTGATGTGTGTGTATAAGTTTGTTTGTACAATGTATTATTTGGATATGTGGTACAGTTATGGCACTAAGTATTATGTCCAAAGTTGTTCCTTCGATGTAGTTACAAATTCGCTGAAACTTTGCCATTTTACGACACTCAGAAATGCTTCTTCGGGAAGTGTCAACAGAAATGCTATAATAACACTTAGTTCGCACGAACAAGAATTACGCATTACTACTAAACAAGAAAATATTCAACACTTTTAAGGACTTTTTAATAGTATTAATTGTCATTGCCCTTTATACTAATTTAGTAGAATATAAAAACTTGTGGGTCTAATTACAATAAGCTTATTCGCAAACCGAATTAGTTATGGATTTTTGTAATAAAACGGCGTGTACATGCAAAGAATTAATTAATTAATTTAAATACGTAAGTTTATTGTACATTATTTGAGACATAAGTCCCAACTCCATGGGAATAAAAGTCCTGTGTTGAGATGGAACGAGCAATAAGTTGACACAGACACATGAGTATACCACCACAAATATAGGATCAGAAACATAAAAAATATTTTAAAAATAAAAAAAATATATATGGTATTTCAATATGGTAAACAGTAAACCCAAGCATACGAAAAATCATCAAGGAGTTTCCAATAGATACTTATGAAGTCAATAAATACACATTGGTTTTGTATACGATTTTTGAATATTTAAGCAGTTGAATTGAACGATTTTTCTCATTTTCCGATAATCGTGTTTCCAGAACATTTAACATGCATTTTCACCCTTCATCTGCCATTAGAGATGGTAAAATATGATATTCTGGAAAAATTGCGAAGAAAATGTATTTATATTTAAATTTATTGCAACAGAGAGGGAAAACATTACTGAGAAGGGATATAGAAGTCTAGGCATTTACAAGGCTTATGACCTGTCATTGGCTGGTTTAAGTGGCCACTTTACACACTGTGTAACATTCACCATTCTGCCCATGTTTAAAAATCCATGTTTCCTCAACTCTTCTATCTGTTAAAAAAAAAGCTTATCAGCTCATGGTTGACCTCTTCGTTTTAATTCTCAAGGCACTTTATTAATACCCATCCACAATTCGTCTTTCTTCGCTAACCATATGTGAACACTCGCATTTCTAAAACTGTTCAATCCCTTTGTATAATCTTGTAACTAAACATTCAGGTCCAATTATTAGTCAAATGTTCAAACACAGCCACTTAAACCAGCCAATGACAGGTCATAAGCCCTGTAAATGTCTAGAGTTCCATATTTCCTTTTCTGAAAGAGTCTTCATCTCTGTTGTTGATTGTTAGCCTTTTTTATCAGCTAACCACATAACCGACTACATTTGTATTTCAACATATAAAAAAAAAACCATTACATATTTTTATCTATATTCACAACTTCTAATATTGGTTTATCGTGACTTGTTTTATCGTAAAAACGTCGCATTTGAAAATATTTTTATTAGCACGATTGTATCGGTCCCGTGGCTTAGTTGGTTAAAGCGCCTGTCTTGTAAACAGGAGATCATGAGTTCGAATCTCGTCGGGACCTACTTTTTATAAGGTTTTTTTGACGTGTAGTATTGTGATGACATTAATGTATAAAGACATATTCTCGTAATCAATTTTGTAGGGCGTGTTTTTCAAAATGAGGTTGTAAAATTATAATTATCTTCCCAATGAACTAAAAACCATTAAAAATAATATATCAATTCGTAAATTTTAAATCAACCCAAAAAAATTTTTATGTACACGTAAAAACAACATTAAATTTTAATTAGTATGAATGTACTATTATTTTAATTTTTTTTTCTTTCTCATGTACTTGTATTAAAAATGTTATAAACTACTATTAATAAACAACTAAAACAGTGTATGTCACTCTCCAAGCACAAGAGTTAGTTCCTTTTTTTTTGGAGAGTTACAGTGATAACATTTACTAGATGTGTAAAAGTAGATATGTTTAGAATTTTACAAAAACATGTACTTTTTATGAAATTTATTGATAATAAAAAATAAATAAAAAAAACATTCAGAACGTGTATATTTGGAATGATCATTTCAACATTTTTTCCTTAAAAATTAGACTTTATAAAAATATAAAACACTTTTTGGCATGTGAAAATATGCAAATTTGTAAAAAAATATTTTTCGCTATTTACAAACATTCAATTCAATTCTTCTTCTCTTAGTGCCCTGTCAGGTATCCCCAACGCTGGCAATCACTCTGGCAAAAATTTCCCTCTCCTGTTCTGCCCGGAAAATCTGCTCCACAGTCCTGAAGCCAGTCCAGTCTCGTATATTTTGCAACCAGGACATTTGTCTCCTTCCAGCCCCTCTGAAACCCTCAATCTTGACTTTTAAAATTAAATGATGCAAGTGGTACTTTTTTTCACGCATTATATGCCCCAGATATGAAATTTTACGAACTTTTATGGTGGTTAAAAGTTCTCTGTTCGTTCCAGCTCGACTTAAGACTTCGGAGTTCGTTATCAGGTATGTCCAAGATATCTTAAGCATTCTGCGATGCAACCACATCTCAAAAGCCTCCAGCCTATTCATAGTGTTCACTTTCAGAGTCCAAGTCTTACAGCTGTACAACGATACAGACCACACATAACATTTTACCAATCTTTGCGTTATTTTCAAGTTGAAATTAGCATTGCAGAAGAGGGATTTAATTTTAATAAAATGTCAATTCAATTCATTTATTTAAATAAAACATAAATATTACAAACATACATTCAATACGTACATATTATAAAAAAGGAAAAAAATATATGAAAGAGATTCATGTCAAAGTAGTGGGAGAATCCTGCTCCGGAAAAACCCCTTCGGATACATGGAACAGATAAATATTAAGAGCGATGTTGTTCAGCATAGCGGTAGCCCTTCCAACAGGAATAACCATCGGCAGGTTGGTCCTGTATATTGAAATATGAAACAATCTATGCTGACGCTGTCTAAGGTAATTATCAGGAACATACATACCAATGCTTATCATAATATCAGGATTATCGACAATACCGCGCAACAATTGGTGAAAATGTGTAGTCAAATACACATTTCTTCCAGTCTTCTAGTCTCTAAACTGTTGTAGCTAAGCATACCCATGATAAACTCGGTCGGATAGAGCCAAGGATAATACCCGCACTCTCTCATGTAGAGATATCTCAGAAACTTATTTTGGATTTTTTCTATCATAAGAGAGTACTTCAGTTCATGTTCCCGAAATCATTGAGCCACTCTTGAGTCTGCTTCGCACCAAGGAGTTGTAAAGAGTTCTCAGTACGCGGGTATTTTCAAAAACCCTGGCAGTACGCAGAACGAATCCTTACATCTTCAATGCATTACCACTGATTGTCTCTATATGTTCATGAAATGTCAGGGTGCTCACAAATCTAACGCACAGATCCTTAACATTTGATGTTCGTATCAGATTAGATAGTCGAATTTCTTGATGGAAATTTTCTAAAATTTGAAAAAATAAAATTTTAAGGAATGACAGAAAGGTTGATTCATATTTCTTCATAGTTTGATAGACTAACAATCGTTTACGCTTCATTGCTTACACAACATCATAAGCCTAATATGTTTTTAGTAATTTGAAATTTTATAATTATGTATGCTTCCACTTTCCATTTCAACACGAGCTTTTTGACCTCATGGAGATTGGGATACGTTATTACTTTATAAGATATAATGTAATTTTATAATTAATAAATCAATTTCACTTATAGGATTTTAATAACATATAAAGCTCTAATTTTCTCTCATTCAAAAAACTTTAAATAATAGTCTACAGAACCTTTAAATCAAAAATAATTATTTCCTAAAAATCCGTTCGAATAACACAATATACCCCACTTTTTTTCAAAAATTTCACAGACTGTGCAAAAAGTTATAATTTTTAAAAAATAAACTACTTTTGTTGCTCTGCCAGTAAAACAACTTCATGACTTAAAATTTAATATAGATCACTCGGAATATAAAAACACAGTTTCCCACCCTCTAAACACTTTTTTACACTAAGGGTTTGCTGGTCGTTTGCCAAATAACAAATTACTTACGAGACCGAAATTAAAATTGCGTTGTTCAATAATCTCCCGGAAACCATCATTCCTACGGAAGATCATCAAATGAAAATAATAAAATTGTAAAAAAACAACTCAGCGTCTTCTAGGATATCCATATGTTATTATGTATGTTTGTTCAAAACAATCATTTTATCCCACCGAAAAGTCTCTGTACTTAGTGAGGTAAATAAAATTGTTTTGTTTTTATGAAAGTCTTAAAATGTTGCATGAATGATAAAACCGGTTTTTTGTCTATCAAACTATGTAGACTAAAATATCAACCTGTTATTCATTAAAATCTGTTTTTTAAAACTCATTTTTATTTCATAAATGTTCATGTTTTTTAAACGAGTATTTTCGTCTGTGGTATTAGGTATTATTCAATTAAAAGAACACGCAATCAAATACCTGAAATATTAGTGTAGATTTATGTGTCAAAACAATATAAAACAAAACAATCTTTATTATGCTCAACAAAATCGTGATGCGACCCATTAGATTTTCGCCACAACTGAATTTCCCAGAGGAATTCATTGCTCCAAGAATTTTCATGATCCATTGAATCAAATTCATTAACTTAACGAAATGAAACATTCAAATACATTTTCATTCCATTCATCACCTTGGTAACAGTTTCGTGTTTTAGAAAATACAATTATTTTTAATTATGTAACTCTGAAAGCCGTTTTTTGTATCATCAAGTACGTTCTATCTTAGATAGTAAATACAGGTGTTCGCCGGTAGATTTGAAACTTTCAAAATTAGTTACATATTATATTGAACGTAAATGAACACCAGAAATAATGTGAATTCATGATTAAAAAATGATCTAGATGCTTTTCGGTTTCTTGCAAACAGTCTTGCGATCGAGACCGCATAAAGGAAATAACTTATTTGCAGAGATCTGGACTGATATCTGCAATCTCGCGTCAAATATTTTCCTGTAAGGCACCTATTATTGAAAGCAAATTATTGTGCATGCAAGGTTTGGGGTAGTATTATTAGAGAAAATCATGTGGAGTAAGACCGAAGTGATCTTAGGAAACAAGAGGCCTCATTACAGCGCAGAACACCCTGGCTTGAAAAAATTTTAATGAATTTTTGTGTTCTCACCGGAATCGGGCCCGGAACCTTCCATGCGTGAGTCAAGCGTTTTGACCACTACGCCACGGAGGCTGTCATGTAACGGATCATCCAAATACGCTGCATTTGGTTAACCAATATGTCATTTGCATAACTGGGTGCGGAATGATGATTCAATTTAATTTTGATGTAATAATTTGACAAAAATGAAATATTTTTTTAACAGTTTTCTCAAATCTGTAGAGCATTATGGGCACTTGCAATACTAGGCACATCAAACTCCAGGCGACAGGACTGCCAACACAGAGACGCAACACGGCGCTAACGACCGGTAACCTCAGGTACACACTCACCGACCACCATTGATTCTAGTTGTCTTTAAAACGACATTGTTTTTCACTTACAATACTTAACCTAAAATTGTTCCGATTTCCACGGCTAAGTTTAAACAGTATTGTTCGGTGTTCATTCGTTTTATTTTTAATTATTAATTATTTGTCGTATAAGTTGTTATTAAAACTCCAGACAAAAAATGTAAATTGAAATATTTTTTTTGGTAAATAATAATTCTATACGATTATCATAACCACACAAAACACATTTCACTACAGCATCTTCGTAACCTTGTTGTTATCACATAATCGTGGAAGTTTTATGTATTTTATTCCTTGAGGAATATCTTTCGAAGAAACGCGTTGAAAGATGCATACTTGATATAAAGATGCAAAATATGTATGTCAGACATTTTATGTTCGTAAATTTGTTACTCTGAGTGTGTGATAAAAATTGTGATTGGTGCGTGACACGGATATTTTTCAGAGTACCGTAGACAATAAAGAAAATATAAAAGTGTCTTTCATAGGGCTCCTACTTTTCGAAAGGGGCAGGCCTTGTAAAAATTGATATTTTTATTAAATTAAACATTTTTATTTTTAGAGGAGTAATTTATTTGCCTAACTTAAATTGAATAAAAGTGAATTTCAAAGACATATTATTTCTAAACCTTAAAGAATAAAACACAAGAGTCTACTTTTTGCCGTTTTGAAGTTCAAAATGCAGACATTATCGCAATTAGCTGTTTTTTACGCGAATAAAATATCGAAGATGGCTTTCGTCATAAAAACGCATTTTTAAGTTGAATTTAACATCGTTAGTCAAGAAAAAAACATTAGTGATCCAAGACATGATATTTTAAAATGTACCATTATTATCAACAATATTTTGAGTTCGTCCAAATTTTTGTAGACAAGGACTGGATTCAACTACCTGGGGAGCTGTTAACATAAACATATTACAACAGAGATGAAAAACAACACAGACATCTATATTGCCTTCTTTAAAATGTTCTTCATCTCTGTTGTAATATGTTACCATTATTATGAAAAAAAACATTTTTTTACATTGTAAATTCTTTATCGATTGAATATTATCACATTTGATTCAAAAGTGATGATGTTTTGGAAATAGCACAATCACAAAATCTAATTTCCTAAATATTTCGTTAAATATGACTATCGCGGTTCATCCTTAAAGGTACAGATTTATTTTTAGTTTGTGATTTTTTCTAGCAACTTCTTTGATATGGTATTTTCGAAAACTTTTAAACAGTCTGGCGTATGAACTGCTAATTACAATTTATCTTTGCAATTACCTTCGCCTGATCTGCAGATATAAGATGTTAACTCGTAGCCAATATATGCACCATTCAAACTCGTAGGCTCCGGATCAAATCCAAAGGGGTGGCAGCCCTAGCTTTTTACAATTTTGCGAACACACAGAAACCAGGAATAATATTGGGAACACAGTGGCTAAAAAAATGTTCATTTTTATTGTTATGTGCGTTTTATGCTGTTAGTTGTTTTTATGCTTAAAACGCTTTTTTTCTTTCTGTTTGGTTGACGTTGCAAATTTCCATTCATACGAGATTAATAGTTGTTTTTTTTCTCTTTTCTTACATGAATTGCGAGTAAATGAAGTAAGATTTATTTTTATTTGATTTTACGAGTATGCACCTGAAAAATAAATCTTTTACGTATGAGGCAAAATTAGTTTTTCACAATGGGGTCAGGGTTCTGACTCTGAAGTACGGAATTGGAAAAACAAGGATGAAAGTAGACTAGAAGCTTTTTGAAATGCGATCTCTCGGGCTAATGTGTGGTAAAACTATAAACGTTAGGTGCACAAATGTCGAAATCCGTACACTACGTAAGACTGAGATAAGCATTTTAAGCAATATGAAGAAAAGAGTTCTGCGTTGGTTTGGATATGTTTACATATGCGAATAGGCACTGAAAAAAATTGCTAAAAAAACTAGCGATGCAAATTTCAATGGATGTGGAAATGGAAAAAGACCGAGAAAGACATGGCATGACCAAATCCTACAAATACTGGAAAATGGGCATGCTAAAAGTCGGAATAATCGGCTCAGGTGTATGTTAAAATGAATAAATGTACAGGAAGCAAGATATGTATTTTTATTTATTATTGATTTATTTTGTTCATTTACGCCCAAAAGGCATTTACAAAAAATAAAATTGAAACACATTCTAACATACTAAATAATAAACAGAATATACAGAAAAAAATTGTGAGATTAGTTAAAAAGGATATGATAAAAAGTTTTACAAAGTAAAAAAAAAACAATAATAACAAAGGTATGCAAGAAAAAACAGTAAGCATATAAACAAAAAATGCAAAGATATAAGCTTATGAAATAAATTCTGTAAATCAAACAATAAATAAAGTGTTACGGTAAGCAAGAAAGACATTTTTTAGTTAAATTAATAAACAAGCAAGCATATATTAAAACGAAAAAATAAGAAATAAAAGTATGTATATATGAAATACGTATTTGCCAATACTACAGTGATAAAAATAAACATGTACTCTCGCTAAATACTGACTTTCCTTCAGAAAATAAGTAAAATTGACAAAGTAACAAAAACTACACATACATATAACTATTATTATGTTCTCCCACGTGGACAATAATTGCAAGTTAATTTTATCCAGTCGCAATATTTTAAAGTTTTTTCGCTCAATATTTTAAGGTTTCCGATAAATTTCCGTTAAATCTGAATTATATTCATCTCACAGAGGGTGGGTTCTCGTATATCACCAGGGAAACACAAGAAACGGATGTACAAGGGGTCGCAAACAACTTATCTTTTATTTTCCGTTACGAAAATTGCTTTTTTTTTTTTTCAAACAAAAATTAAATGTACATCTCATTATTGGACAAAATGAACTTATAAAGACAATTTTTTTTAAAAAATATTATCTATTTATTCCACACATCCCATCTTAAGAACAACACAAAAAGACTTATTAGCTCCATACGTATCGATGTAAAATAAAATAGGATAGAATTCATTTGTTAAGTATACCTTGATAAAGAAGCTTGTGTGACTTTGAAACCGGTCGGTCGAAAAAAAAGTGGTTATAATCAAAGTTGTTTTATGTTTTTTTTTATTAAAAATAATCATAAATGTACGTATTTTCCTGGTGTTAAACTTTACCAAAATTTTAATATTCTGACCGGTTTCAAAAAGTGACTGTTTCTTTGTTTAGGCTTTAAGACAAATCAAATATTTAAAATACTATCGAAAATATAAATCTTATTACAGGTATGTACCAAAAATTCATTTGCTTGTGTTTTTGGTGTTTTTCGGCCACACTACAGATTATCTGGAAATTAAAATGGGCTAGGTTCCCATTTGATTTCCATACTTTATTTTAACACAAAGATGCTTAGGCTACTAGGTTACAAGGATCTCTTTTGGGCCGTTTTTCTCGTTTGGCATCGACAAACTTGTTCGTGTCTGGGCACCACAAAGGAAACTTATGTCCTCAAATACGATGTGGTGGACAAGCTCTAAAAATCCTGAAAAAGGAAATTGAGCGCGGACAAGTTCCGACGCTGTAAAGTGGCTGTCACCTTTTCCTTTCATGTTTGGTGTCCCCAGCTCAACTGCTGGCAGGATGGAAGTAAAATGCTGGTTTCAAATGTGTTTTTACCCCTAACGAAATATTTCATTATTCCTAGACTGGCACCGGAAGCAAAATATATTAATAATGATTGTATTTATTTTATTATTTATATATTTAGTTTATTTATTTATTTTTTTTTTTTTTGTTTTTAATATTTATTTTTTTTTCCTTGGGTTTTTTTTTTTTTTTTTCTAATTTTATTTATTTTCAATTACTTAACGGGGATGCGTACTCAAATACATATAATTTACTAGTATAAGTCGATACAATTTGATATCCATATAGATAAAGGTATATTTTCAATTATCTCTCATTGACTTTAGGATGCCTGGAAGAATTACAGGTACCACCGTTTTATAGCAACAATTCATGAACAGTGTATACTTTCAATTCTGTATTAAATAGACTTTAGAAACTCGGCAATAGTTATTTCCATGTATCGGATATATTAAGTGAAGGATATTGTTCTTATAGATCAAACCCTTTGAACTTTTTCAAAGATGGTGAATGGTAACTAAGCCTTTAGTTTAACTGTTATATTAAACAGTGATTTATAATTTTCCTGTTATATTTACCCTTTAAAATATTTTATTATTTGAGTAGATTTTGACATTTATTGCTAATTGCTTTAAACTTTTACTGAATGTGTTGTGTCATTTTTGGGTTTTATTTTTGTTTCTAAATCTTAGTAATAATTCAACCAAATATGCTAACATCATTGGTTTTTTAAAATGCGATTTTGCCCGTTTATGTTAATAAAATGTAATAAAAAATTATAGAGTTACACAAAACAGATAATTTTTCTTAAATCTGTATTTTTTTTACAATATACAAAATAACACAAAATAAATTGCGCGTTTGTACTTGTGTATAAAGATTTATTTAAGCAGGTTGAAACTGTCAGTATGGTTGCAGTAAGTCATATCTTGCTGGAGGATGTGATTTTATAAAATGCTGCGAGCGCTACTTGCATTCCACCGGCAACACTACTGACTAGTTCAACTCGTAAGCGTCCACTTTTAAACCCTGAACAATGTGATCACGCTCATAACGGTCTGATCACAGCGGATAACGAAAGGATGTAAGGCGAGTTTCTGGCGCCTCAAAACCGAAACCAACCAGCTAAGGGAAGGTAACCCCGACAGAAAAATCTTCCAGAGAAGGCAACGGAAAACCACTCTGGTTATCATTTTCCAGGAATCACTACGGCGAGTACATCAATAACAGTTGTCCTGGCTGCGAAATATAAAAGTAGCGCAGGACAGATACATATGCTTTCGATGTAATGA